>NW_006296539.1:640103-647402 GCF_000327345.1 Myotis davidii
AAAGACTGGGAATGACTGGTCACTATGACACACACTGACCACCAGGGGGCAGATGCTCAATGCAGGAGCTGCCCTCTGGTGGTCAGTCACTCCCACATGGGAGGAGCTCTGCTCAGCCACAAGCCAGGCTGATGGCTGCCAGTACAGTGGTGGGGGTGGGAGCCTCTCCTGCCTCCTCAGCAGCACTAAGGATGTCCGGCTGCAATTTAGGCCTGCTGGGCAAGTGGACATCCCCCGATGGCTGCTGGGCTGCCAGAGAGATGTCTGATTGCCAGCTTAGGCCCAATCCCCCAGGGAGCGGGCCTAAGCCAGCAGGTGGTCATCCCCTGAGGGGGCCCAGACTGCGAGAGGGACCCTCCTCCCCCCAAGTGCACAAATTTTTGCACAGCGGGCCTCTAGTATATATATATATATGTATGTAACATTTTTTTGTTAATCCTCACCCAAGGATATATATATTTTTTTAGAGTGGAAGAGAAGGAGGGGGCGGGGAGAGAAATATTGATATGAAAGAGACACATTGATTGGTTGCCTCCCACACATGCCCTGACTGGGGTGGGGATCAAGCCTGCAACCCAGGTATGTGCCCTCAACCAGGAATCAACCTGCAACCCTTTGGTGCATGGGCCGATGCTCCATCCAGTGAGCAACACGGGCCAGGGCTCATTCTCCATATGTTACCTGATTTTCTTAACCTGATTTATCTGTGTATATTTTGCATAGTTTTAGAACTAAAAATTTATTTCAGAAATCATCCAGTCCAGTGTTCTTAGTCTAGGGTCTGTACAATAGACTCAAAGGGAGTTCATGGCTTTCATCAGATTTTCAAGGGTGTGGGTTACAGAAAAGGTTAGGAACCACTGGTCTGCTCCAACACTCCCACTTACAGATAAAAATCTACAGCTGAGTGAGGTTGAACATAAGTGCTCTGTATGCAATAGTTTTCAGGGGAATGTTTGCTGCCTGCGGTCCAAGTGCTCCTGGAGGCACTACCTCTTACCTAAAGCAACAGGCGAGGCTGGCACTGAAGTGGTGTGCAGATTACCTAACCTACTGGGAGAAGCATTCAGAGACCTGGAGTGAAGAGTCTAAAACGGGAGGTCAGGTCATGGAAGGGGTTGAAAGCAGATATTAATAATTTATATATTATCTATTATATTGAGCTATGTAAGCTTTGTGACAACTTTATGAGGCAGGAACTGTCATCTCCCCTCTTACAGGTGAAGGATGAGGCTCAGAGAGGATATGTAACTTGTTCAAATTCATACAACTAGGAGCACCAGGATTGGAGCTCATATAGTCTGGTCCTAGCTTCTTCATTTCCAACTATAACACCAGATACTGCCTCTTTTCTTTTTTTTTATTCCTTGTTGTCAGTATTACAGATGTTTCCCCATCCCCCGCTTTGTCCCCTTCCACCCAGCCCCCTTCCACCCCAGGCCTTCACCATATTATTGTCTGTGTGCATATATATGCATATATATATTTTTTGGTTAATCTTTTCCTGTCCCCTCCATCCCCTCCCCCCCGCTCCCCACCCCTCCCCCCACACACACTGAGATCTGTTATTCTATTCCATGCATTCATGACACTGGTCCTATTTTCTTCATCAGTTTATTTTGTTCCTTAGATTCCATATATAAGTGAGATCATGTGATATTTGCCTTTCTCTATCTGGTTTATTTCTCATAGCATAATACTCTCCAGGTCCACCCATGTTGTTGCAAAGGGTAAGAGCTTCTTTTTCACAGCTGTATAGTATTCCATTGTGTAAATGTACCACACCAGCTACTGTCTTTTGAGCTCGGGTGTGGAACCAGGGAATGAAAGGCAAGGAAGTATAGGTATAAGTGGTCAATCTAGTGGGGGCTGGGGGTGGGAGCACTGGCAGATGCCTCCATCAAGTGCTGCTGCCCACTTGATGGGATGCTGGGATGCTGGCCAGATGCAAAGGGCAGTGACCCATAACAGAATTTCTTTAGAGTCTGAAAGCAAATGGCATTCATTTATTCATCCATGTAGGTCCTGTGCTTGGTACTGGGCACACAAGATATATCTACTGCCTTGTGCTAAAAGAACTTGTAGTTTTGTTCTGCCTCTGTATCTATTTTTGTTCTTCAGTTTATAATGGTCTTTATTATCCATAAATGAGTGAGATCATGTGGTATTTTTCTTTCATTGACTGGCTTATTTCACCTTGCATCGAACAGACTGTCGGGAGGGGTAGGGAGTGGGGGTGGTAGGGAAGGCCGGGGAAAGGTCAAGAGGAAAAAAAAGGAGACATATGTAATACTCTCTGTAATACTTTAAGCAATAAAACAACAAAAAATAATAAAAAAATATACAATGTTAAAAAAAAAAAAGAACTTGTAGTTCTTTCCAAAGGAATAGAGAACTGAGAATCTGACAGTTTATCTTTGGGGCTACATCCTCCATTTTCTGGTCTGTTCTTACCTCTTGACTCCTTTCTCTTTTCTCTCCTCCAAGGCCCAGGGCCCTCACTTTTGCTTCTCTTCTGTCAAACATTCTGCTCTCAGGAAAGGAAGGGAAATCCTGAGGTGTAGGTAACTGAGGGAGCATAAACGATTACATTTCCTGGATATTATTTTAAGCATGTTTTGTCCAGCTCTCCACTTTGAACTTCTGTACCCCCCTAAAGAACCATATAGTCAGTACTGCTACGACTGAGCTACAGACACCCATGCCTCATTCACAACCCAAGCGGTGGACCCTCCCCCAGCACTGTGTCTGGCCTCGCCTCCTCTTGCTGTGCCTGCACTCCCCTGGGATCTGAGGACAGCATCTATCTCCTCCCTGGCACTGCTTGGCTGCTGTCCTGATCCCCCAACTCTGCTCCCAGCTGTGTCAGAATGAGTCTGGCTGGGGATGGGGACTGGGCTGGGCTGCCTTGTGCCAGGGCATCTACCTGAAATGCTTAGGATTGGGAGCAGCTAGGGGATGAATTTGACCATTTCGGAGGTCCAACCAGCCTCTGGAATTTGCATACTTTATCTTATCTTCCCAATAACACGATGTGGCCAGTATTAGTGATCTGATCTTACAATTGAGGAAATGAAGATTAGAGAGTTTAAGATAGCTTGTTTAACCTTGCTATGTGGCTAATTCGTTGAGTGTTGACCTATGAATCAGGTTTGATTCCTGGTCAGGGCGCATGCCAGGGTTTGGGGCTCGATCCCCAGTGGGGGACATGCAGGAGATAGTCAATGATTCTCTCTCATCATTGATGTTTCTATCTCTCTCCCTCTCCCTGCCTCTCTGAAATAAAAAAAATTATATATTGTTTAAAAAAGATAGCTTGTTTAAGCTTACATAGCAAATGAATGGCAGAGCCTGGACTCCACATTCTCTGTCGGATTGCAAAGCCGATATTTCCCCTGCCCTAACACCACAGAAGCAGAATCCTATTGTCTAGTCCATCCGTGGGCAAACTACGGCCCGTGGGCCGGATCCGCCCGTTTGAAATGAATAAAACTAAAAAAAAAAAAAAAAGACCGTACCCTTTTATGTAATGATGTTTACTTTGAATTTATATTAGTTCACACAAACACTCCACCCATGCTTTTGTTCCGGCCCTCCGGTCCAGTTTAAGAACCCATTGTGGCCCTCGAGTCAAAAAGTTTGCCCACCGCTAGTCCAAGGTGGCGAGGAGCAGAAACGAAAAAGAAAAGCGAAAGGGTTAAAAGTTGAGTGGCCGTTGAAATCGAGCAGCTAGGAAAAACCAGGGAGGGCAAGGATAGAACTAGAAACTCTAAGACAATCACAGCAAATGAAGCTGGAGTGCCCGCAGCTTCATACATTTTGGTCCCATGGTTTGCGTGAAGGGTGGCCTGGCATGAGGGCACAGGACAGCATGGAAACTCCCCCGCCCCCCCATGCTTTAACCCTCACTCCTGGACCTGCTCGGCTTAAAATGGCCACTTCTTCTGACTCAGCTCCAACCCCAGGACAGTGCAAGGATAGGAAAAATGGGAACAGAGATTGTAAGACCACGAGCAGAGCTGGCATCCTGGGATTTTAGACATTAGCAAGTTTGTAGGGAAGATGTTTTCTCTCACTGTGGCTGGGGTAGGGGGTTGGTGGCAGGGAGGGGTGGGAGCCCTCTCAGTATCTCTGCCTGTTTTCCAAAGCTTGAGGCTGGCCTCATAAAGTTATGGAGGTGATGTTGGCTCCCTGGATTGTCACATTTTGGCTTTCTGACTTCCTCTATAGTTCCTTTCTAGGGAGAATGATAGCCTCCCCTTTCCTCCCCAACACTATGTACTTCCTGGCCGAGACATGAGATGGAGTCTGCAGGTGGCTTGGAGGAGCCCCAGAGGTCTCTGCTTGGCCCGAGGCTGGAGCAGGCGGATTCCAGCTCTGCTCCGAAAGGCTGCCTAACCTCAGCTCCACTTATAGGGCTCAGGGCTGCGCTGTGCTCTGCTTTTGGGCTTTAGGCAGTGTCTTGAGAACCACAGGGCTGAGAGAAAGGAAACAGGTGGACACCACGTGGGCTGCAGGAAGCTCAAGGTCACCAACTCCCCCTGGGGCCAGGAGGCGATTGCTCCCTTTGGAGAACGGTGTGTTAATCATCAGATCTCCGAGATGTCAGGCTGCAGAGGGAGGAAAGTTAGTCAGGGCTTGTTAGGTTTGTGATGAGGAACCAATTTAGTGCCGGCCAGAGTCACTTTCAGTTCTTGTCCTCAGCTGTTAGATATTAGAAAGAATGGAACATTGTAATTGACACCAGGCACATCGCACTGCATTCTGTACTTTGAAGGTGCTTTCCTGGAGCTGTAGATCTTGGGTGCTTTCCTTGATAGCGGGAAGAGAGCACCTGGTCCAGTGCCTGGCGCTAAATGGCTCTCTATCAACGTTTATTGAATCATAATTTTATGGAGACGGACGTTATTGAATCATAATTTTATGGAGAAGGGCAGTGACCTTCCTGAGGGCGGGCAGCATATTAGGACCTGAGGAGGCAGGTCTCAGGCAGGGATGCCCTTCTCCATATGGACCATTGAATTCCGCGCCCAGGAAAACCTCTGCCATAAATATGGTTACCAGAGTGAGCTAAGAGGAATGGCAAATGCAAATAAGCATTTCACATATCACATGCTATTTTCCTATGGATTTGTTAATTTTACAGATGATTTATCTCATGATTTTTAGCATGAGTAGGCCTTTAGATTTATAATCCTTCTCCCTTAGCTGATCTGCCAGGTTTGTTTGTTTGGCATTTAATACTCTACAAACATTACATGCTCTATGGGGTCTACATGTTAGTGGGGGAGGCAGTATGGCTTAATGGGAAGAGAAATGGGTGGGAAACCAGGCAGTCCTGGGGTTCAGATCTTGTCTCCACTATGAAATTTTTGGCTAGTTAATTTCTCAGCATTTCTGTTTTCTTATCTAAAATGGAATCCTTAATATTAATTTTCATCCATTTATAGAAAATTCTGTTTTTAGTGTAGAAGCCTCCCTGCTCCTGCCCCTCCTTTTTTTTTTTTTTTTTTTAAAAAATAACCATATATTCATTACTTTGCAAAGCATAATGTTCTTATATTGGCTCACACAAATGGAAATACACATCTGTATTTTAAATAAGATCACCTGGTGTTTATAGCATCTCTAGGGTATACAAAGAACTTTCACATCAGTTTGTTTAGTTTTTTCATAAGGGTCATTAATTTTCACAGCATTCTTATGAGACAGAGATTAGACATATTGTTCATGAGTTAATGAAAGTATAGAGAGGTTTTGGCACTTGTCCAGCATCACAGAGAAAGCAGTGACAGCCGGGAGTATCACGGACATCTCCAGGTTGCGAACTCGGTGCCGGCTTACTATTAACTCATGATTGCATGCATGTCTTTTCTTCTGCACTTGGATTGTGCATATCTTAAGTCCTCTGTGGTGGCACCCAGGGTAAGAGGGTGTACATGTAGCCACTATCAGATATTGACCAATGACATCCTCACTACCCCGCCCCCATGCCATCTTGGATTGGATGAGAAGTTACAAAGTTCTGTTCCACAATCAAAGGGGTTTCAGGCATTGGTGTGTTGGTGGTGGCATAGATTTTGGTGACCAGTAATGCTATTCCCTGTGTTATTAAAATGGTGTTGTGAAGATGGGAACCTTTTTGCCTCTGGGTGAGGGCTGGTTGGAATCATGGGGGCCATATTCTGGGCTCTTTGCATTGAGGGTGGACACAAGCTTTGCTATTGCAGAAGTGGTCTGGTTCTCATAAGCAGCTTCAGGATTGACTCTGGAATGACCAGGTCACCACCTGCTCCCAGACGTGGTCTCTCTGTTAGTGCTGGCCATTTCCAACCTTGGGCTTGACTCATGGACTCTTCCTCCTCAATGTTTTCTGCAAAGCTCGATTGTCTTTACACTTGCTAATTAGACTTGGGACCAGCCTAGCTCTATTTTGCCTGCTTTAACCGTGTTTTGATTCCCTTCTAGTTTCCTGGCAGTCTAGACTTGCACCATCCCTGGTTTTGGCCTCAAACACCTCTCTTGGTGTTGACTGCTTCATTTTGCCCCTCCTTGCTATAGGACTAGAAGAAAAGGGTAGTACAGGCCAATGATTCACATGAGGTTTCCTGTGCAAGGTAGGAATTGAACTGGGTCTTGAAGTTTGAGTAACATGCCAACAAGTGGAGGGGGTTAGAGAAGGAGGACGAGTGAGGCAGTGCAGCAGGTGTCATAGCAAAGGCATGGGTTGGTGTTCTACGAACTGGGTTCGGAGTGAGAACACATATGCAGACCCTGTGTATATTTTAATTACAATAGTTTTCTTTCAGAGTTTGGGTCAAACAAGTTTGGGTGCACTGAAGAAAAGCCCACAGGAAACTTTTCTCTTTCCCCAAACTAAATACAAGATTGAGGCTGTGGTTTTACCGTATTTGCCGGCGTATAAGACGACTGGGCGTATAAGACGACCCCCTAACATTTCCACTCAAAATACAGAGTTTGTTATATACTCGCCGTATAAGACTACCCCCTCTTCCGCACACCTTCCACACACCAAATAAAAGGTAAAACAATATCAGATTTGATTTTAACATTTTAATTTATATTCAAATGCTTATGACATGCAGGAAAACTGTCACAAGGCTGTATGTAATCAAACATATACATAAAACAGTGCAAGTTTATTACCGGTAAACATACCGGTAATTCACTAAAGAAAACACACTCTATAGACTGGTACCGTAGATGCTTCTCAGGAACACAGGCAAGCAGCCCACAACCTAGAGGGACTGTCAATGATAGAAGTAAGATAACAAATAG
>NW_006296539.1:647696-654533 GCF_000327345.1 Myotis davidii
AGCAAAATCGCATATCAGCCGAGCATACACCCAGCAGCGCTGCTGATGCCTGAACGGTATGTGGAATGAAGTGGGCGGGCATCGGGAGGCCACTATGGCACGGGGCAAGCACTATGGGCAGTCTATCTGAAGTGTACCTGGCGTATAAGATGACCCCCCACTTGGAGGCATATTTTTCAGGGCCAAAAAATCGTCTTATACGCCGGCAAATACGGTACATGTTTGTAAATGCATGTGTGTATTTAACTTCTATAACCCATTTTTTTCATCATAAAAGTAGCAGAGTTTTCATATGATTTTTTTTTTTTTTTACTGTAAAAGAAGAAGCTTCTGAAAAATGTATGACTAGTGCCTTGAATATGAGAAATTGTCAAAAAGATTCTTGGGAAGATCTCTTAACTTCTCTGGACCTTGGCTTTCTGATCTGTAAAACGGGATAAAACAACTTCTAAGTGTTGTTGGGACTGATTAATAGTACATGTGAAAGCAGCTAGCTCAATGCTCCAGTAGGTTCTCAAAACATGTATATTTCATGGCTTTTTGTGCTGCCTTAAGTGCGGATTTAGTTGGGCAGGCTGGAGAAAACCAGAGAGCGAGAAAGCTCCTGTTTCTGCTTCAACCTCTTGCCTGGCCAACTCTTCAATGCTGAGTGATGAGAATGTTTCCTCTCCAGATGTGCCTGCTCCCCTGGCCCAGGCTTGAGTGTCCTGATTGCTAGAACTTGCACACAGAGCTAATGATGAGTTATCCTGCCCTTGTTAAAACTCAGCCTGGGGATGTAAAGTGATGTCAGCTCCTTCCTCTCCCAAGTGCCTGTGTCCTTGTCCTCTCTCCCTGTGATGAATTGTAGCTATCGATGGCCTGGAGCCTTTAATGCAAGGTATAGTTATAGAAACTCCCAATTTCATTGAGTTCAGGGTGACCTGATGTTGGGAGCAGCCTGGGCTCTTACTTAGCACACATTGGCTCTTGTTAAGTAGATGTGCTTGTGTGCTTTTGAAGACACATCTTGTCCCAGCTCAAGAACCATGGTGTTTGGTCACAAGTCCCTTCCTCAGATGATCTTTGCACCCCATTATCTCCATCTTACTTCCTACTACAGCTCTTTATTTATTGGACACCTGCTCTCTTACTGGGTTCCAATTTTTTTCTAGGATTTAAGTCCTTGGATTTGAACCTCTGCTAATAAGATGTAGTCATTGTTCTTGGTCTTTAATTCCTAACTTTTTATTCTTACAGTTGATTTAGTTCATTGGGCCTTATATTTTCTCTTTAGTAACTGAAAGTGCTACTGACCATTGTCCAGGCACCAACACTTGGATCTCTGATATTGGATGTCCAGGATTCTTCAATTCTATTTTTTAGATGAGTCCCTGGATGTAAGCCTTTTATAGGTCAAAGTTGACCTGACTACCTTTATCCCCCCGGGTGTGCAGAAATGCCTTGCGGGAAGTGCTTCTAGACTCCAAACTCTGCACCCCAGCAGAGATTCTGACTCTGATGGTTGCTTAGAGAAGGGGCTGAGGTGATCGGGAGCTAAGGGGAAGTGGAGGCTAGACCGGCCTGGAACTCCTGGTGCTTCTGACACAAATGGTTCATGGATCACTCACCCTAGCAACACTGACCAGTACCAAAGTTTCTAGAAGTCTGACTTACACAGCAAGGGAAATGTCATGTTGACCAACCAGGGTTGGAAATGATAGGGAAGAATGACTTGTTTTAAATCAGCTTCTTTGGGGAACTGAAAACAGTTTAATTTCCTAAATAAGCTAAACGTTCTCTCCCTAAGTTTGTCTATCTTAAGCATTCTGCTTGATTACCTTTATTTTTTTTCCAGAGGAAATTAAGAGAGGTACGTTTCAGGTCATACTTTATTCAAATAACTTTAAAATTTGAATTTGTTCAAGTCTGTGTTTATGACTTGTGCCAGGACTTACCAGGTATAGAGTATATTCACAGGTACTATTGTCACTTCCCCTCCTCCAATCCTTGCCCTTAATCTGCCCCATACTTCAGCCAGCTCCACTAAATGTCAGTAATGTTTTTTTGATAAGTGCTTCATGGGTGATCTTTCTCTGAGCCATATTTTTAGAGAAGGAGATGAAAGGAAACTGAAAAATTAAAATCAAGATAAGCGGTTTCTTCCTTGGAATGTTATTAAGAGGATGTGGTCATTTAAAAAGTATTTTCCCGTCTTCTCCCCAGTGTTTGAGAGCTGAAGTCATGGAAGATGCTATCACACCTGGCTTTATTAACACAGCTAGAGTCACCTGTTTCAAGAAGCCCAGGAACATTAACCTTAAATGAAAAGAAAGTGGAACGAAAGGAAAGATTAAGGGAGAGACTAGGTTTTGGCAGAAGGAGAAGCAGGCTCTCAGCCAGGCCCCTGCAGCTACTCTGTTAAATGGCCCCATGAATTTATTTTACAGGGAGATAATTTCCACTATCAGAGTATACTGAGTCTGCCATTGTTCAAACAAGATTAAAAAAAAACCACTTGAGCTATAGAATGTGTTGATCTTCCAGGGGGACAGGGAGGGAGTTACTAAGTTAGGAAAGGAAATAGATCGTAGAGATGGTCAGGATTGGCCTCCTTGGGAGCTCAGCAGGACCTGCTGAGAAGGGTCAGAGGGTTCCAGAGAGGTTGGGGAGAGGATTGTATACACTGATGCCACAGCCACTGAGCCTGAGGCCAAGGGCGTGTGCTGGCAGAGCAGGGCTTTTGCAGGAAAGGCAAAGTGCTGAGCTGGGAATGTGGTGCTACTGCAGCTGGCAGGATCCTCAGTGCCTTTGCCGGTGCTAATTCTACTTTGAATGTTCCTAAAAGATGGATGGTGTGGGGATGGGGTATGAGTGGTCCTTTGGGTTGTGACAACCTTATAGGCCAGATTTTATGAGCTATGCAGATTCCCAATGTCCTTTACTGAATTCATACCCCACCCGTCAAACCATATGTCCTGACTGGGGTGTTGGAAACCCCCATGCTTTGTTTCTCTGACAGTTTGTGACAGAGTGGCCTTGGGTCCTGTAAAACTTCACTTCCAGGTCTGCTATTTCCCCTCTAGAGTCTAAAAAGGCAAGCGATTCTAGTACATTCGAATATTAGAATAGTTTATTATTCAGCAGCATAATGAAGAGTGAGGAATGGGTTGATTGAAAGCGGGACAGCTGGTTTCGCCCTGTTTCCTGAGCACAGGCAGAACCTCCCTGAAAGCAAGCTGCCTTGGCAATGGTCATAGCCAGAGAGAGAGTGAGGAGGGGTGAAGAGCAGGTGTGGATCTATTTTCCCTTTTGGGAAAACAGCTTCATCATCATATGGAAAGGAACAGCAGACTTGTACCCTGGTAAGAAGTGCTTTGCACGCATACAAATTAAGAACAAATTATGAACTGTTATTTTTTGTAGGGGTGAAAGGGGTTAATATTCCTGGACTGTGATGAGCAAAGAGCCTGGCACTTAGTAGGATCTGGATAATGATGTTGCATGATGTATAAACTACCTTGAACTTGAGTTGTGTGACTCAGCAGTTTTCTTGAAAAACATACATCTCTCTTAAATGTTAAAATTATTGGATTTATATATGAGCAGCTGGTAATTAAATATATCAAGGGAGCTGGCTATGTTAAAGAGGCCATTTATATAAATATATGTAGTGAGAACATGATATTAATATTATGGATACTTTAAGGTCAACATAGAATAGTTTTACAGTAATAAGTGAATAAATTGTTTAAGGCCTGCTTTTTAATGTTGATTTAAAAATTTTTTATTTTTGTCTTATAGAAATAATGCATTGCAAAAATACTAAAAATTATTTTACACCCTCCCCCCAAAACAAAGTCTAATGGCAAGTAAGTCTATGAAACTAAAACAATCACTATCAACCTTTTTATTATGTAACCTTTTAATCTTATATATGCATTAAAAAATGAGGTTATATTACATATGCATTTTGCTATTCCTTTTTCACTTATATTTTTAAACCTTTTCTTATGCTTTGTATCCTTTTTAGTGACTAAATATTCTTTAATCACACTATTGTATATATATTTTTTGTTAATTTGGTAACAGAAAAGTTTTTGTGATAAATATCTCCATAGTAAAATGTTGTATATTTTCTTGTGCTACATTTCTATATATGTAATTTGTAGCTTAAAGGCTTTGTAAAACTTTAAGACATTGTACAGGTATTGATAGAATATTCCCCAAAAGGTACTCCATTTTGCATTCCTATCAGTAGTGTTTGACTCTTTTCTTCTTCTAACACTGATCAAAACTGGAAATAGTTCTCCTCCTCCTCCTCCTCCTCCTCCTCATCCTCCTCCTTCTCCTCTTTCTAATCCTCCTCTTCCTCATCCTTTGTTCTTATTCTTATTCTTACTCTTATTCTTATTCTTATTCTTATTCTTATTCTTATTTTATCTTCACCCAAGGATATGTTTTATGAATTTTAGATAAAGAGGAAGGGAGTGAGTTTAGGAACACAGAAGAGGAACCCGTTTCTTTGAGAATGAAGGAGTGTGAAGAATTCAGTTTTGGATATGTTATGTTCTTTGTGGCTATCATACATCAGAGTGGAAGTATCAAGTTGGATATGTGTATCTGAAGCTCAATAGAGTTTTCAAGGAAAATACAAAGTTTTGGAATTCTTAACACAAAAATAGGAGTTGCAATCTAAGAGTAGATGATACTTCGAAAGAAGAGTATATAAAGTGAGAAGAAAAGAGGGGCCAGGACAGAGAGCTGGGGAATTCCAGTATTTAAGGGATGGGAAGAGGAAGTAGAGGCCAAGATGGAACATTTATAGAAAGAAAAAGCATTGTTATGGAAGTTCTTTTGAGGACAGATGTTCTTCAGTGCCAAATGGTGCAGATTAATCACATAAAATAAGGACTTTGGATTTAACAAGAGACATTTTTTCCCAGTTTAGAGTCATTTCAGTGAAGGTGGATGCCAGATTCTAAAGAGTTAAAGAGTGAATGGAAGGTAAGGAAATGCAAAAATACATGCAGACCTCTCTTTAAAGAAGATTGATTATGAAGTGATGAGAAAAATAGGGTAGTAACTGAAACACGAGATGACGCTGAGCGAAAGCAAGGAGGGAGAGGCTGCTGAGGTAGGAGAGAAACACCTGAAGGCCAGAGATCCTGCACGGTGTGGGAAATGGTTGGGATGTAGAACTCAAGAGAGTTTGTTATCCTGAGACAGGAAGAGGAATTGTGCCTGCTTTGTGGCAAGGAAAAGTAAGAAAGGATAGGTGCCGATGGGGATGATGGTAGAGTATTGAGGGAGTTTCCACGTGATGGTTTCTATTTTGTCTGCAGTAGGAAGCAACATTTTCAGCTGGGCTTTAGAGGTGGGAGGGTGGGAGGTTTGAATGGATTGAAGAAGGTTGTCATTATTCCTATGGTGAGTGGAAAAGGGAGCTGAACAGGGATGGATAAGAAGAATTCCAGGCAGCACTAAGGGTCCTGTTGAGCTTGAAGCTGCCAGATTTTATGTGACACCTAATTTGTGTATGGCTTTATGACATATTTTTCTCTAGCTGAGAAGGCAGACTCCAGGGTTGGGCTTTTTCCAGTTGAATGTGAGAGAAGATTGATGGGGCAAGCTATTTGAGGGCAATGCGATTGCAGAGTTGAAGTGATTAACCATGGGTTCAAGGCTAGGCAGGGAGAGAATAATGATAGGAGGGATTTGAAAGATCAGGAGGTCCCTGGCTGGGTAGCTCAGTGGGTTAGAGTGTCATCCTGGTATGCCAAGGTTGCAGGTCTGTCTCTGTCCCTGTCTCTTTCTCTCCCCCGCTTTCTCTCTTTCTAAAAATAATGTAATAAAAGTTTTTTAAAAAAAGATCAAAAGAATGTAGAAGGGTCAAGGGCATGGAGGCTGGAGTAAGGTTAAAGAACTGGTGTAGTACAAATGAATGAATCCAAGAGCTGCAAGAGAAAGGGTGTTGCAGTTGGAAGAAATTTTGGATATAAGATTTCAGAATTATACCAGTTTCAGAAAAGGATAATATTCGACATGTTTAACTGGTCTGATATAGATAATGACAAGTCAGAGTAAACCATGCAAAGCCATACTATTGTGATGTGCTGGTTCCAAGGTGTGCATATCCGGTGGGTCTGAGGAAGGAGTAAGAGTTTGAGACCAGGATGAAGCATTCCTATGAATGTTGAATTTATCCAGACTGATGATATGACTTTAGAGGATAAGGGAAACCATGAGTCTGCCACCAACAGCATCGATAAATGAGAGGCAATGCCTGTCCATATCATTCCAAGGTAATTTAGGGCTAGACAACAGCGCTAAAGATAGGAGGAAACTGGTATAGCCAGATGGCCTATGTCTTAATCCCTTAGCGGGGGCTATAATAGAATACCAAAGACTGGGTGTCTTATAAACAACAGAAATTTATTTCTCACAGTTCTGGAGGCTGGAAGGCTGCTGGCAGACTTGGTGTCTGGTAAAGGGCCATTTTCTGGTTCATAGCCGGCCATCTTCTCACTGGGTGCTCATATAGTGGAAGGGGTGGGGAAACTGGAATCTCTCTTATAAGGACACTAATCCCATTCATGAGGGCTCCACCCTCGTGACCTAATCACCTCTCAAAGGTGCCACCTCCTGATTCCATCACTTTAGGAATTAATATTTTAGCCTATAAATGTTTTATGTGGGAGGGGAGAGAAACCAAAACATTCCGATCATATTAGCGTAAGCCTCAGTTGGTTAGAAGTTTTATAGAACAGTGGCAGAATCATTGTCTGGAGCAGCAATGGGAGAAAGAAGCATGTGAATCCCACTCACCAACTTGAAATTTGGAAAAGGGAGAAAGCA
>NW_006296539.1:654808-666465 GCF_000327345.1 Myotis davidii
TTCTGTTTTTCTACAGCGGAGTACACCTGCATTGTGACTTAATTGTGCTGGAGTTAAGAATAACATTCTGTCCTCAACTGGAAGCCACAAATCCCTTAATATAGAGTGGGGAGCAGAGATGCATTTAGTTGGTGAGCAAGGGTTTGAATTATGAGTTCTCAGCTTAGCCTGCTGCATGGTGCCTCCAGCTACAGTGTCCAGTAACACATGGGTCTTCAATTGATACTGATTCAATAATTGGGCTTTGATTAGTTCTTTGCAAAATGGAGTGATGTATGTTGCTCTTTGTAATTTACAGTAGAGTGGCTTAGCCAATAATTCTCTCTGGCCCTCAAGTTCTTCTCTGGGGTAAAAGAATAAAAGGACCAGCCGTGGCCGGGTAGCTCAGTTGGTTAGAGCACTGTCCCGAAGTGTCAAGATTGTAGGTTTGATCCCCAGTCAGGGCACATATAAGAATCAACCAATGAATGCATAAATAAGTGGAACAACAAATCATTGTTTTTCTCCCTCTCTTCCTCTCTCTCTCTCTCAAGTAAATAAAAAAGAAAATTAATGGAGCCTAAGGAATGCAATGTATGGTGGAGCTTTAGTATAGGGAAAAAGTAGTGAACTCATGGGTATTATAATAACTACATGGCCAAATAACGGGAGATACAAGAAACAAGAAAATATGAGGTAGCTTACTTTGCAGATGGTCATATTCCTTCTGAGTTCAGCTCTAGTCTGATGCCTTACACAGACTTAGCAAATATCTAAACATGTTTGTTGATGACTCTTGTTTCTCAGGTTACAAGGAGAAAGTAACAGCAAGTGTACAGATTTATCAGGGCTAGTGATGGAAAGAAATATAGTTAACATGGTCTTGTTACAAGCTGGAAGACTTAAGGATACTGAAATGGCACCTGGAGTTAGTTTCTCTATTCACCATGGCAACATACCCTCCATTCCCCAGCATCCTACTGGAGGAAAAGTTATGGATTAGTTGTTGATGGTGGAAAGATTTCCTTCCTCCCTTCCTTCCTTCCTTCCTTCCTTCCTTCCTTCCTTCCTTCCTTCCTTCCTTCCCTTCATTCTCAAATGCTTAGTACACGACAACTTTGTGCTAAGGACTGGGCATACAGGAATGATTAAGTCCTCTCTCCTTGCAAGCAGTCTGCAGTGCAATTTGCTATAAGCTAGGCCATGTTGGATAAGGCTTCCCAGGTGATACAGGCTTTGGTGAAAGAAAAGGGGTTGGGCAGAAGAATATTCTGAATGATAAGTGTGAAGATAACATATGAAGGCATATGATAATGAGGCAGAAATAGTCATGGTGTCTTTGTGGGAAAAAATGAGGAGTTAACATTAATAGAATCAACGGTGCATTCTGGAGAGATGGGCTCAGCTTTTCAGGGGCTTACATTTGAAGTCAGGATGTTTGATATTTTCTTCTAGGCCAGTGATTCTTAAACTTCCTAATGCCATGACCCTTTAATACAGTTCCTCATGTTGTGGTGACCCCCAACCATAAAATTATTTTCGTTGCTACTTCATAACTGTAATGTTGCTACTGTAAACAATATGTAATTATATATGTGTTTTCCGATGGTCTTAGGCGACCCCTGTGAAAGGATCGTTCGGCCCCCAAAGGGGTCGTGACCCATAGGTTCTGCCTAGAATCTAGGCAGTGGGGAGCTACAAGAGCAAGGAAGTGAAATGATCCTGGTTGCACTTTAGCAACACTCCTGTGGTGGCGCTGTGAAGGTCTCTAGGATTGAGAAACTGGTCCAGTCATGTTGAAACAGCTGGAACCTTGCTACCCAAGCATCCTTCATCGGCACCAGCATCACCTGGGAGCATGCTAGAAGTGCAGACTCTTGGGCGTCGACCAGAGGTACTGAATCATTTCATTGAGATTCCCAGGTGATTTGTATGCTGGGTAAATCTGAGTAGCACTGATTCAGGAGCTATGCTGAAAGCTCTTATAGCATTTTTGTGGGCTCCAAGGGAAGGGTGACCAATCTTTCTTTATTCTCTTATATCACAGATTCACAGACCATTCCATAATGTTTTTTGAAAAGCTGATAGAAATTTTTGGAAGGTTGATATATAGTTAAAAAAAATTTTAAGTGTATTTCAATAATTTGAGAAATTCTTTACCTTTATGGCTTTTCAAAACAGTTTAGGCCAGTGGTTCTCAACCTTGGCTGCACATTAGATCACCTGGGAATCTTTTTAAAATCCTGATTTCTGGGCCTCATCCTCCGGAAATTCTGTTTCTTTGTTATGGGGTAGGGCCACAACATTAGTAACAAAGAAACAATTTCTGGAGGATGAGGCCCAGAAATCAGGATTTTAAAAAGATTCCCAGGTGATTCTAATGTGCAGCCAGGGTTGAGAACCACTGGTTTAGACTGTTAATGTGTGAATGGGTTCCGGGAGGTGCACACAGAGACTCTCCTATCTGTGCTATTTTTAGTTCTTAAGCTTGGTGATGGGATGCAGGTGTTCATATATTATAATTTTTCATTTTTGGTAAATTGCAATATTTTATCATTCCAATTCATAAAATCTTGATTAAGAAGTAATGTTTAGTGATTTACAAAAGGAAAAAGAGCCAAAACCTTCATCCAAAATGGTACTTCAAGACCCATGTCAGGGATGGGAGTAGAATCTAAATGATGCTGATAGTATTTATGTAAATGGGAATAGTTACATTCTTTGAGTGCTCAATAAATGCTAAGTGGGGGCACTTGTTATGTGCTAAAAACTGTTTTACATGCTTTATATAGAACTCAATGCTCACACCCATCTAGTAGGTAGGACCTATTACTTATCTCTGTTTCATGGACATATTTGCATATGTAAAATAAAACACTAATGTATGAAGATATCAGACACTTGGCCCAAGGCCACAGAGATAGTTAAAGAATGAGAATTTGAATTCAGTTCATGGACATCCCAGGTCTACATGCTTAAATACTATCTACAGTGTAATATATAACCTCTCTGCATAAATAGATATTATTGCAGAATGTTGAGGATGAAGGGTCTTAATGAAATAAATGCACTCATTCCCTTGGCCAGGTCAGAGAAAAGCAAGTGCAATACATTTTTAGCCTCTGAGTGATCTCTCTTGTAGTATTTGTTAACTGTCCCGTGCATACCTGAACATGGGGAAATGCAATTTGGAGCTAGGAATGAATGATATTGAGAAAAATGTCCCCATTTGAATATAAAATATGGGGGGAATCCACCCAATTGTGATCCACTAATTAATCCACTCATTAGAAAAACACACCTTGGTTGAAAAACCCTCACCAGAGAAGGCTCCCATTTTTTGTGTAACCATTTGTAACCATCCTTCAGACCCAGCTAGCTGTCATTCTGGTGTGAATGCTTTCCCCGTTCCTCTCCTTTTGCTCTCATCCCTCTACTTGTGATGATAAGAGCCAACTAACACGTATTGAGCATTATAGCTTATTGGACATGTTGTAAGCACTTCACTTATTTTATCTCCTTCTGATACCTTTTGAATGGTTATCACTCTCCTCATTTTACAGAGGAAGAAACTGATGTATTTCAAGATTAAATAACTCATCTGACATCATGCAGTTCATAAGCGCCAGAGCCAGAATTCAATTCCCAGAAGTCTGACCCTGGAGCTGGATGCTTGTCATCACTGAGCTATCTGCCTCCCTGGTCACACTGGTTCAATGGTCCCCTCTTTCAACATTTTCTGAATCATTCCTTTAAAGTATTGAGAGTATCCTGCAGTCTGGGCGCTGTTTCAGTGCTGGGAACACATTGGTGAGCAGGCAAAGGTGCTTCCAGTCTAGGTGGAGGGTGGAGGCCAAGGATCTCTAGAAAGCGAGGACAGCCTCAATAAAGGCCTGGAAGGAGAGGGAGGGAATCTTTTCTAGAACTGCATGCCCAGCGTATAGAGTTCATTAAATGGGAGGAAAGTGAGTCTTGAGGCTGGTGCACTGAGCAGTGTCCAGACCATAAGCTTCTTCTGAGCTTGTAAAGAATTTGGGTTGCAATTTTACTGTGAGGGTAATAGGAGCCACTAAATGGTTTTAAGGAAATTTGGAAGATGTTGATTTTAAACTATGTTGTATATTTTCTCCATATTTTCTCCTCCAAGTGTGATTTTAAACTATGTTCATTTGCATATTGATATTTTAGTGTCAATTGGTGAATTTTAAGAAACCAATCAGCCATTAACTTTGTGTTCAGAAAGTCTCATTCAAGAAGTTTTTAAAGAATAACAATGAAAGACATTGGGGGAAAAAAAACAATGAAACGTAACACTTTATTATTATTTTTATCTTTGAAGGAATTCACCAAAGGTTTCATATTATGCTATGGCATCTTTAATTATAAAAATAAGCAAATAAAATAACTTGCATCTGTCATTACCATGATATGTTTCATAACCTTTATATGCACATGGAGCTTAAAAATGTAATTTAACAATAAATAATGACATATACCAGATATGCTCACTGTTTATTCCAGTACTCAGCTGAAAACCTAAATATCATTTAAATTATAAATACATAATGCAAATATAATGGCACAAAAATGTCTAAAGTGCAACCAAATCACAATAGAAGAATCATGCAAACTGGTCTAGGTCAGCCCGAATCACTCTGCAGGAAACACAGGATGAAGCTTGGGAGGTTTCAGGGAAAGTTAGGGCGACTGGGATGGGGAAAGAGAAGCAAAAAACTAGCAACATTGTGAGAACTGCTTCTTTCTGGATGTGTAGATATATGTATTATAAATACATACATAAATATCGCTGTGGGGAGAAAAGGGGGTGGGTACCACGGTGTGAAGAGGTCACAGCAAAAAAAGAGAATGTACTGGACTGAAGAGAGAATTTTGCTAGGAATACTCATATACTACTTGTCGCATTGGGGTCCTGGTTTTGTGGGTTTGCGAAATGGACACAACACACACACTTTAAGAGCTTTTCTGTTTTGGAGAAGTCAGTGTTGCCTGGGGTTAGGGGGCACGGGAGGGTGGGAGGGGGAGAGTCAACTTAGAGTACGGTCTACCTGATTTCCAAGAGGCTAAGGCAGTGTCCATATGTTTGGGGACCTGGGGATAGGGCAGTTCTGAGTATAAAAATGCTCTTAACAATCTGATGTCAGCACGCTTAGAGGCTGTGTGGGGACAAAGGCAGCAATGCTTGTGCTGCTGCTGCTGGGTCTGCTGCAATCGTTCTTGGTCCTTGAGCAGCACGTTACTGGTTTTAAAGGCTTTATGGTAAAGTTGTATTGCTTTTCATTTTTCTGGAGATGTTCCCTCCCTCCTCCCACCAGGATCCTTATCACTTGATTTGGTCAAATCTTGAGTTTAGCCTAGTGAGAGTCAAGCACCAATAGTTTCTACCTAAGCGAGTTTGGAGTGGCCCTTACAGTCCTACCCGTCCACCCTCCTCCTCTCTCAACATTGACCTTTGGTGGGCAGTGACGTTCATGAGGGACTGTTGGGTTCAAGGACAGTGACCCTGAGAAACTACTGTTGTTCATAGATAGGTTAATCATTTGGCTTTGGTGGCCGCCATCTTGTAAACATCACGGCAGAAACGATCCAACCACCAGCTCTTTTTTTCCCCTCTCTCTCTCTCTCTCTCTCTCTTTCGCTCTCTCTCTTTCTCTCTTTTATTTATTTATTTATTTATTTATTTGTTTATTTATTGGCAATCCTACAGAGATGGCCCAGCTGCCAGGACTACTTTGGCAGGCAGCGTGCTACAGGACAAAAATGTAAGAGGAGTCTATTAAGGCTGGACAGGACAGCCCAGGGTTATTTATACCCCCTCAGCCCCAAGTCCCCCAAACTGAATACCCAAAGGCTCATTGACTCATTCCTGATCGATTTCATGGAAAGTCTCCCACCTCAGCAACAGTTTGCCTGAGTACTAGGCACTGATGAAAGGTGGTGAGGAAAGAACTGCCACGTCCCAAGGTATAGTAGGCCTTCTCACACTCTTAGTGGTCCAAGCCAAAGGGATGCTCTTTTTGGTTCCTGTCATTCCCAGTTGGATGTGACAGAGCTGTTTCAGGATAGGTCTAAGTCAAGAGTAGCCTCTGGGTTGAGGTGGGCTGGGAGATTAACATCTTACCTGGGGTCCTTCAGATAAACCTGTTGGTTTTTCCTATCTCATACAGGCCCATCTTAAGTTTTGATGTTGACAAAAACTACTTCTACCCCCTTAGTTATAAAAAAGGCCACAAGGAGCATTTATGTGGATATCTGGAAGTGAGATAGTTATTCCATTCCCAGGAAAAGAAAAATAAAGCTAAGTTACAAAACTAAATCTATATGCAATAAAGTTATTATATACTGCTTTGTTTAAGCAGAGTCCTCTGGAAATTTATGTACAGTACATTAGTTTTCAGCTATTTATATTCCACAGTTAGACCTTAAGATTCTCTGGTTTTAAGACAATTGTTAAAGATACTTTAAAGCTCTGAGCAGTTACAGTACATAAAGATGTTAGCTTTTTGTTTTTCATTAGATGCAAGAAGAGGCAGGCTCAAAGCCTGGTTGGAGAGCCAGGCTTGAGCAATTTGGTAAATGTATTGGAAAGGAACTTAGACATTGGAGGATCAAGACCATAAGACACTAGCTCATGAGAGATCAAGAATTCAAACATGACATTCATATTCGTCCATGGCCAGCACAGATTCATAACACGAATTCCATTTAACATCTTTATGAGCATTTAAGACATGCATTTAAATTAAGTTGCTTCTTATCAGCTAACTCTACTGGGGCAACCATTCTAAAGGGCTCCACATCTTCAAATTACAAGGACAGGGGAATTACATGAACGTTTTGTGTTTGAGAGTAGTTTTGAGGGGAGCTGGGAAAAGACATGGCAGAGGAAAGTGATAAAAGAGGGTTTTTTTCTCCTGAGGAGAGGCAGAAAGATCACACATATTCTGCTGGTGGGAATGCTGCCATCGAGGAATGTTGGGATATTGGTTACAGAATCCTAGTTTCATGCAATTTTTCTTTAAGGGGGCTAGAAAATAGGAACTACTTAAAAAAATCAAACCAGGCACAGTACACTCAAAGTTGGTGTGTGAACACCCTTAAATGACACTAGTTTGGTGAGGTTGTGAACACCACTCCCTGGTCATGCACTCTCTGGCGAGGTGCGTTTGATGTGGGAGGGAGAGGTCACCTCACCTCGGAGGTTCCTGAAGAGGACTTTCAGCTTCTGTGGCTCATTGGTGCGCCTCCTGTTGAAGTCAGCTCGTGGGTGTGTTTGGGCACAGTGATCCGTCTGCAGGATGTGAAAGAGGCTGGCCATGTTGGGCCCGATTTTCTCCATCAGGCTGTCTCTGATTGTGCTAACAGTGTCTCCATCACATTCCAGTAGGCTTCGGACAAGTCTGTTATAGTATCTGCATTGGGAAGGAGAATGCAGGAAATGGCCATTCAGTGAGAACAAGGCAAACGGGCTTTCATCGGGGCTCCAGCCAACACCCATCGCGAATGGCCAGGCCATGTGAACCCAAACAGTTTACCCGCTGATCGTCACCTTGACCTCTAATCTTTGTGCAGTGTCTTATTAGTTTGAGTGCATCCTGGATTTACAACACAATGCAAGACAGGTCTATCTTCAAGTTTAGGGCTCAGGGAATTTACTTTGGATAGTAGGCTGACGACAATGTGTAAAAGTTTGAGAAATAATTATAGAGCTAGATGGGGTTGTCAAGATCATTTAGTGACTATTTAATCATCTCATTTTACAGAGAAGAAACTAAGGTGGGACAGCTGAAGTGACTTGTCCAAGGTCACACACTGGGTTTATGGTAGAAGCAGGACTTCAACAAGCATCAGGAGGTAAGCCAACACTCGACACATATTAATAGTCATTGCGCATCCTTCACCTTTTTCACCTAGCCCCACAACACCCCTCCACTCTGACGGCTGTCAGCCTGTTCTCTATCTGTGAGTCAGTTTCTATTTTGCCTGTTAGTTTATTTTGTTCTTTAGATTCCACATATGAGTGAAATCATATGATACTTGTCTTTCTCTGACTGGCTCATTTTGCTTAGCATAATACATACTCTTCAGGTCCATCAAAGCTGTCATGAAGGTGAAGGGATTAAGGAGAAAACCAAAAAAACTCATATACACAGACAGCAGCATGGTAATTACCACAGGGGATGGGTGTGTGGGAAGGTAGGAGAGTATGGGAGGGAAAAAAGGTGATGGAAGGAGACTTGACTTGGGGGTGGTAAACACACAATACAAGGTACAGATGAACTGTTATAGAATTGTACACCTGAAAACTCTATAATTTTATCATCTAATGTCACCCCAATAAATTCAATAAAACTAAAACTAAAAAGGAAATAAAAAAATAGACTGCACATAAATTTGCAGTTATTTTGATGCCTCTTTGCTATTTTTCTTTTTCTTGGTGGTGTATGCTCAGGTGTATGGGCATATGAGTACATATTCAGACTAAACTTCTATCTTTAAAGGAACCTCCTGTCTTCAGTGTCCTTGTTCTCCAAAGGTATACCGTAGTGAGAGGGCCAAATTCCAGGCAATGAGACTATTCACATGGAAAGATTAGTGGTCTTCAATGGTTCATGCTTCACTAATTCCAGGAAACCTTCTCTCACTGGTCTAGCCTTAGCTGGCCTCTTCCCTTTTTAGACATTTTATAGATATTTGGTTAGCATCACACAGGTCAGCATTTGATAGTTTTGTTTTCCTGGGTAGACTCTAACCTTATTGAAGGCAGGGGTTTTGTTCTTTTCTTTATACTCCTCATGTGCCGGTATCATAAGGCAATACTGCCCATTCACTGTTGATTTGTTGGTTTAATTTTGTGGCCACAGAGGAAACAGAGGTTTACAAATATAATTCTCTCCCATAAGTCATGATTCCCACAAGAAAAATTATCTGTAGGTCTGGAAAGTTTTACCCAGACTTGTGCTTGGTGTAGATTAACTTCATCTTTGGTGCAAGTCCTTTAAGCATCCCAAACACTGCAGCTAAATATTATGGCTCAGAAAGGATTAAACTCTCTGATATTTACAACATATAAATTATTTACCCTGTTCTTTGGGAAGACAGTTCAGTTATTTTCAAATTTGAGTTGGGATATGTTTGCTCCATGTTGAGGTGGTGACAGTTGTCAAAACCCATTAGCTCTGTGTTCACTAATAAGAGACTGTCCTGATGGCAGTGATCTGAAGTATTTATGTGGGGAGACCCTTTCCTCAGAGGAACCTGAGCATCACTGGGGCCACAAGATCTTCCTGTTTATTTTTAACTCACATCACAGAGCACAGGATCAAACATCTTTCCAGAATAACTTAACCCCCAGGGAGGTCCTTTCAAGGATGTACAGTAAATAGGGTGGAATGTGGGTAATGAAGCAAAGCGGTCACCCTTCTGTGAGTGAGCAGAATGAATTTGGGGACCAAAGGAGAAGTGTCCTGTCTGGGTTTCAGACACAGTCCTGGCCCCACCCCACACAGGAGGCTGGATTATATCCAGCTGTTGTTAAAATTGGGATTCTCTGGCACAGAAACGCATTTTCTACCCTTTGGAATGATAAAGCGCATGAGTGAAAGCAGAGCTCACTTGGATGGGGAAGTGGGGAGAAAAACGGTTTTGGAGAAACTGAGAATAATCTACTTTGTAGCAATAGCTTCAGAAGTCCACATAACCACGTAGGTCCCCAGCCATCTCTTTACTTGTGGGTTCTGCTAGCTCATGGGTCCCCTGGATCTCTGTGTCCAGTTCACAGGGTGATTAGATTATAGCGAATGAGGTTTCTGATTCTTACTCCCCTGTGTCCCTCAAATAAGGACTTGAGAACTTGGAAGTTACCCTTTCACTTCTAGAAAGAATGATTCATACCAAATGACCTCCCAAATGAGCTGTAGAAGATGGTCTTTGCTTAGATCAACATTGAGAGTCTTGTTTGGCTGAAAAATTCTAACACCAGTTAGGAAACACAGCTTCTGTAGCTGGCCTTGCCTATTTGAGGCCCTGGCCCCACTTTGTCAAACCCACTCTCCTGCTCCTGCTCTTGCCTTTACTGTTGCTTCCTCTGCTAGCACAGATGTCTCATCTGTGCTTGGTGTTTCTTGATGATGGCCCTTGCCAGCCTGGTTGCTTTTAGTGACTCCCTCCAAATCTACCCTTAGCTTCTTTCTTGGACCTTTTTAGCTCAACAAGGGCAGGCTAAGAGGGCTCCTTGGAACAGAAGATGCTCATGGCTCCATTAGCAGCTCCTCCAAGTGTGGAAAATCTGTCAGGCTCTCCATTTGCCAGAGCGAGCGGCAGGTGAATCCTGGCCATCTCCATTTAGGGCTGGATTGAACTCTGGGACTATGTGAGTTAATGAGATAGAACTTTCCTATCTATAGCCACTAAGTGAGATTATTGAAGAGATTGTGTCTCCAGGAAAAGTTGACTTAATAACTGTCACATATTTACTGAGCACCACCTTGTATCAAGTAAGATGTGTCTTCTCTTTGAGGAGAGAATGCACACTAATCTAATTGTTGATCACCCTGAGGCACATTTATTCAATTCTGCTTGGTAGTCTATTTCTGGATGGTGGATGTATTCTGCAGGCCTTACTGGCTGCCATTTTTGAAGCAGAAATCAAATAGCTTGGCTCAAGGCCATGTGAGTTCTAGGCCCAACTTTGTCATTTATCAGCTGTGTGACCTTCAGCAGGTCACTCCCCTCTCTGGGCCTCTGTGCCTTAATCAGTAAAATGAGGCAGTAAGTCTAGATAATGTCTATGGTCATTGTCAGCTGTGACATGCAATGTTTCTAGTGATTTGATATGTATGTTCCTTCTCAATTTAATAGAAACAGTACAGCTCTAAGGCCCATCCTTTGCAGGAAGAGTTAGAATGAATCAAGATTTTTTTTCTTCACCTTTATGGTGTGGCGGGGATCTACAACAAAGACTTTATGGGCTAAATGTTTGGATCATCCAGCCTAGAATGACTTTTTAAAGCAAGTTTCTTCCTTCCTACTTTAAAAATTCCACCACTAACTTTTTTTTTTCCTTCGTAAAGAATAAGATCAGATATTCTCCATAGCTACTGTTTCAGCCACGCTTACCCAAATACACACATACTGCCTAGGAACGCTCTGTGTGAGGGTTTATAAATAGTCCTTTGTTTCCCTTGATCAATATTATTCTTCTGTTTCCTGTTCCCTATGCATGCCCTAGAGAGCTGGAAGTGTCGTCCGTTTTCCCACTCTGGATGTGGACTGGTCTAGTTCCTTCCCCAGCCTCACACTGCCCAACCTGCCAATCAATTTTGCTTGCTTCTCTTATGATTGAAAGTCGAGTTTGCAAATTGAGCCAGGGGGGCACTCCAGCTATCCTTTCTCTTCGAGTGCATTTCTCTCATGGAAAACTTCCTTGTTCTGGCTCCTGGTCCAGTCACAGGCTTTTGGATTCTCCCAGGCCCAAATCTCAAGCTAGATAAGTCACAGGAAGGTGGAATGAACCTGTAACTACTTCCTTTCACAATTCTGTGCCAGTTGGCATAAGTTAGCGTGTAGCTATGGTGGGACAGAGGCTGGGAAAGCAGGATGTTTCAGGAGAGTGAGGAGCTTAAATAGAGCAAATGAAGCCCAGAATGGAACCGGAAATC
>NW_006296539.1:666491-671677 GCF_000327345.1 Myotis davidii
AAGTGAAATAATTGGAGAAAGGTAAGAGTTGCATGGAAGGTTCTGATCTTTCAGGAGTGGCCATCCCTCACCCCACTTTCCTAATACCTGTGATTCCCCTAAGATTAAAGAAAGATATGTGACCATTTTCTAAGGGTGGTGAGATGAGGCACTAAATGAAACTAATAATGGCCCGATTAAAAGGATTACTGGTCTCTTCTGAGGTAGTCAGGATCACCAGTCTAGAATCTGTGCCTCCTTTCCATAGACATCTACCTTCATCATGGAGGGCGATGCTCACTTCAAATAGATGAGCAATGCCTCAAATTGGTTACATGCCACATTATAGATCATGAATTGTCATCAGGTCCTTAAAGATCAACATATATAATAATGGCTTTGCTAACATACTCCTACCCCTCAGCTACTATACAAGCAGCATCCTTTATCCCTAGCCCCAGGTCAGACTAAGCACTCTTTAATTCTCTTCCTTCTGGTGAAGGGTGTCTCCAGCAATTAGCCAGGTTCCCCCCCTCCCCCCAGATGTAATAAGAATCTTCCTATGAGAATTTTAAGACCGAAGTCAATATAAAGAGACAGGCCATTTGAGATCAATGCTGGATATGCTTTTCCTGTCTTGAGGAAATCAGTGAGGACCCATGGCACAGTGGCTTTCAAGGTCCAAACAAAGGATGTTTATTAATTGACACCAGGTTCTGAAGAGCACTGACCTGTAGTTAAGAGTGAATCGGAAATTTTACAAAGTTTTAATGTCAGGGGGCTTAACCTTTCCCGACGAAGGAGCTCCTTTCCTCACCTCCCTGTTGCCCTTATGAATGTGCCTGAATCTCTGGGAAACCCCAGAGGGGTAGGCTGTTGCCACTGTCTGAGGAAGGGTGGCAGCCCCTGGCTGGGAAACTAATCAAGTTAAGTCCGCATTAGCTCCCAGGTAGTCGGAGTGACATGAATAGGACTGATCTTTGTGAATATGTGAGGATTTGTTTGGAGAGACAAAGAATCATAGCACTTCAGGATTGAGAGTCAAGTTTTAGTCCAGCGGGGCATCGCAGTAGACTGAACTTGACCATCCCTCCATGCCAGCCCCACCAGTATCTCTCTTAACTTGATCACGCCTGAGGAAGCCCAGGTCTTTCTGGGAACGTTCTAGGCCATGAAGTGAGGATGTCATCCCTCTCATGTGTTAGGTGTTCGCTACTGGCTGGTGAAGACTGAGCCAGGGGCACTGAAAAGCACGATGCTTAGGCATTACCAGCTCAGTGGCTTTGGGCCACATAAGGTGAGAATGTAATCTGGGGAGTCACCGGGACATCATTCCAGGAAATCTAGGACTAGAGGAACGGGATAACATTGACCTGGAAGGGAACGTGGGAATCATCTAGATTAGCCACTTCACTTTTCACAAAGGAAATGTCAGTCCCGGGGAAGTGAGATGGCTTGCTCTCGGCTACCTAGTGAAATATCTGATTGGGCGTGGGGCTCACTCAGAATGCATGCAGGCTTAAAGGACTGCATTATGACATTTGACCAGAGTTTTTATAATGGCTAATTGTATTGTGCATAGTCATTCAGCCAAATTTGATGTCTCAAAAGCTGGTTTTCATAAACTTCATCATTCCCTTCAGGCTTATGGCAAGAAACTGACCATGAAAATATACCTAGGGTTGCTGAAAATGAAGCTTTCTATTAGCTACATGGAAAGACTTTTCCTATAACAGTAAAAAAAAAAAATCCAGCCTGCTTAAGCTGTCACAACCAATCGCAAACACATTTTTCCTGCAAAAGCTGGGAAGACTGCAAGCTAAAATAAGAGCATGACTGTGGCAATTTAAACCCCCTTCTGAGTCTGGCTCTGCCAGCCAACCACTCCCTCTTCCACCCTAATTGCCAAAGAAGTAGACTCGTTTTGTACCTGTTGGAGAAGTGGTTGGGGAGCTGCACGACTTCTGTGATGGCTTCGGGGTTCCGCTTGGCGATGCTGCACACGTTCAGCTTGCTATAGCACTCCTCCTGCACCTCGGCAATCATCCTCTGGAAAGTGGAGCACCTCCGAATGGCGAGGAAGACCTTGGCGGTGACCCCGTTGGCGATGCACTTCAAGCTCTCCTTGACAAATGCTTTTCCCTGCCAGGGAAAGGGGTTGGAGGAAAGCCTTTAGCTCGAGCTGACAAGAGAGGACAGGGCCTACAATGTGTGGAACTTAGGGGGCACCTGGCACTGTCCTGTGCCATCTGCATGTCCTTGCAATGAGAAAACTGTGTGTGTGGCCAGGATGAAAAAATGTCCCTACTCTCTGAGACTACCTTGAAAACGGAGCTCCATAGAAATAAAATGAGACAAGAGGGGAAAAAAAGAGAGGAACTATAAACTACCACCCTAGAGCTTAAAAATAGCCATAACATGGCTTTGTATACTTGGGATTGACACTTCGATAACTCAAACTACAAACTAGTAGTTAGTATGCCAGACCATACAGTGAGAAGAACTTATTTGTTAGAAGAATATTTTTATTTCCTCTTGATAAAGCACCCCTGCCTTATAAGACAGCCTCTGTCAGCATGTTACAATCGTGCCTTAAGAGTGGGTGGGGAATGTCTTCTATAGAACTTATATCCAGGCCAAAAATGTGTGTGTGTGTGTGTGTGTGTGTGTGAGAGTGTGTGTGTACTACACACATCGGAGATGAGAATTTAGAGTGGGGAGTCTAGGAAGGGGAGCTGGTTCCCTACAAGACTGGTTCCTAAGCACAATAGTCTAACACACTGTTAAAGACAAGCAGCCAGTGGGAGTAAGGGGTCAAGGTCTTATTACCTGAGTGTCAAATTTAGCAGCGCTGTACAAGAAGGATTTACAGATGTCATACATCCCATCTGTGTCACAGGTGGAGTTTTCCAGGCATGCAAAAGCCCCACAGCCAACCTGCAGGGCACTGTTGAGGCAGCGAACCACTTCAGCTGAAAAAGACAAGCCCGTCCAATCTGAGTCAGACGAGAGGGTGGTTCCAATGGGTCAAGTTGGTGTGGTGGAAACATTCAAGGACATGGGGTCAGAAGAACTTAGAGCAGGTGTCTGTGAGGGGCCAGTAGATAGACTCACTGAGAGGGGTGGGTGGTGAGAAACGGAGGGGCCAGGTGGATCCCTTTGGCTTATAAGAGCCAGGGCACTTAAAGGAGAGGGAATGTGTTTTCCCTCTGGGCTACATGCTCCGGCCTCACCATTGCCACAGTTTGGGGGGCAGGAGAGGCAGGTTGGAGTCCGTGGGATGCACGATGCTTGAAACAGCTCTGCAGAGCCAACGGGCATCACTTAGAGCCTGCAAGCAGGAGAGGCAAAGCCGTGGCTGGTGGTCAGGGTTAGGAGGTGCAAGGGCCAGGGAGTCCATTTGGCTCCCGAAGATGCACTCCAGAGTAATAAGGATGGAATTTTAGTCTAAATGGCGGAGAAGAATTTGCCAGGAGTCCCTTCCGAATTAGGGCTTTTAACTTACCTTCATACTGGCAGATGGGAATTTGAGCCATCCATGTTTCACCCCCACCCCCACCACAGGACAGTGCTTAGAGGTATGCACAATGTCTCTCATATTAAAAGCCATTTTTTTAAGAGAGAGAGAGAGAGAGAGAGAGAGAGAGAGAGAGAGAGAGAGAGAGAGAGAGAGGGAGAGAGAGAGAATGAGAGAGAGAGAATGAGAGAGAAAGGTATGGAATAAAAAGGCCGAGGCACCCCTTGTGCAAGACTGGAAGAAAACCGCAAAGAACTTGCATGAGGCTTTCTACATTCTGGATAAGATCTCCCATAAAAGTAATTTCTCTCCTCCAGAAGGGGGTGTTCTGGCAGGCAGCTCTGCAAGAAATGATCTGCAGCCTTCATGCCATAGGATTCTCCTCCGAGATCAAAAGCACGGTTCGGTTAGGCGTCCCCTCCCCCTCCCACCACCCGCAGCCTCTGGGATGTTACAAGTCATTTCCCTAATTATATATTTTCACGGGTTCAAATTATAACTTTGCTTTGAGCAGTTTTAATATGCATTAGGGCGGCTATTGTTTTAGGCAAGCTCGAATTGTGAATCACTGCATCTCTATAGCAACTAAGTACAAAAGGAAGTGAGCACAGCCTGCTCGCGGCAGGGACCTGCTCTTGCGAGGGGAGCGTCGTCTGCAGCATTTGGACACCTGCGATCCCAGCTCTGCTGACAGTTGGGGGAGCGAGGCGGCGATGAATGGGGAGCCAGGCAGGCGAGCAAAGTCAGAAGGCAGAGGTGCCGGTGCCGGCTTCCTAAGGACTCTCTTCCCTTGGAGGCCAAGCTAGTACAGGATGAACTGCTCCCGGAGTCAGGACTAGAGCGAGACCTTCCCTAGGAGATACAGCTCCTACGTTTCACAAATACTCCTTTCCCAGGGGCTCGCTGGCCAAGGGCGGCATGGGCGCCTGAATGGAGCCCGAGAGCGAGCGAGCCGGGAGGAAGAGGAGGAGCAGTGTGGGGGGTGGGATGGGTAGGGTTGTCTCTGAATCTGCTCAGGATTTGTCAGACTTGAGGGCTATGGCTCCGTAAATCAATCTGCAGGGGGAGATTTCGGCGTGCTCTCCGAAGGGGTGGGGAAGTCAAGTTACAGGGTCTTGAGGGTGAAGAAAGAGGGGCATCAGCCCAGTCATGTCTCACCTTAAGATCAGCGTTGGCTTCTGGAAGTATAGAGAGCGCTGTGAAGCATGCCAACATTCAAGCCTCTCCCCGCCCCCTCCCCGCCGAAGAGGGTACGTGCCAGATTTCAGGCAATCAGGCTAGGCTTATGCAATGAAATACCCTCAGCAGAGCGCCCAGCTTCTTCGTTAGTTGCGTGCAATTTATTAAACAAAGGAGCTCCACTTCCTAAGGCTATTGCATTACCCTGGCAGTTTAGGGCCATCAGGCATGAAGCACATTTATTATCAAGATCAGCCGGCACAGACACCGTTGCAAAAGCGAGAGGCAAATGAGGACAGCTCTTTGGGGGAGAAACCGGTCCTGGGTTTGCCGCTTACCTGAGTTCTGAGCTGCCACCCGGGGTTTCCTGGAGCTCACAGAATCATTCTGCTCCGCCTCATGGGTTGCAGAAGCACTGATCACCAGCACCAGAAGCACTGCTGAGTTTTGGAGCATTCTCTGAGAAGTTTCCGCTAAGTTTTTGGTTTTTTTTTCCTCCCCCCCTTTCCTC
>NW_006296539.1:671722-681829 GCF_000327345.1 Myotis davidii
GGGAAGATGTTCTGGATACACTGAAAGCCTAGGTGAGGATTCGATGAGGATTTTTTTTGTTGCTGCTGATGCTGCTCCTGCTGACGCTTCCTCTGCTGCTGCTGCTGCTGCTGCTGCTGCTGTGGCTGCAGTCGCTGCTGCTTGCACCTCTGGCTTTTGCAAACTGGGGGCCCAAGAGCTGCACCCAGGGGTTTTATAGCCGTTCTTATCGGTCCTTAGGATCGGGGACCAATCAGGTCCCTCAACTAGTCTTGTTAGCCAATCCAGGGCAAGCCCATTGGTCTGGAGCTGTTTGACTTCTTAGAAATATTTTCCAGCAAATTAAAAGTACCTGCTGCCAATGCTTCATATGTGTGTGTGACTGTATGTGCATAGACGTGTGAAAAAGCTATTTTCATGGAATTAAAGGGTAACTTTGTATTGCTGGAACCAAGGGAAAATCATGTGGCAATCTCAACTCCAAGGTGCTGTGGAAATCTATCCATCTTTTTAAAAAAATGAGCTGGGGGTGGGGAGTGGGGAGTGAGAGCAGAATGGGGGAGTGTGCTCTCTTTGGATTTTCATTCAATCTCATTAGAACAGTTTTAGTCAATTTTTAATAGCACATTCCCTGTTTTGTAAGCTACACACACACACACTCCCTCCCCGGCTTCTCAGCATATGCATGTTCACAGGTCTGTGATGCATTTTGATTGTATGTGAGTGTTCTGAGTTCTCACTCACATATAGGAGCCCCCAGGGAGGGACATGTATGAGTGGAAGGGCCCCGATGACAGGGGCATGACAACTCTGAGCCGTGGCCCCAAATTCCCTATTGCTTAGCTTCATGACCCTGGTCGAGTCTTTCTACCTTGCTCCATCTTTGTTTCCGAGCTGTGAAATGTCAAGGCTGGAGTCTAGCATTCCTTAGACCTCTAACACTATGATTTTCTAGGTCACACAAATGAACCTTGACCCCCATCTTTTTAGTCACCAGCGGTGACTAAAACTCCAGAGTGTTAGTTATCATGGGTACACATACGCACTTCTACAGGCACGACCCTCAACTGGGAGACAGCGTGAATGCCTGGAAAATTAATAAACGGTGTGTCCAAGCCCAGCAACTTCATAATCACATTGAAATAATAAGCTGGCCAATGCAAGACTAAACCTGCTGGGGAAACCAGTTCATTTCTTGGGGTGGGGGAGCGAAGCGGGCGGGGTGGCAGGACTGGGAGGAAGGGGTAGTGAAAGCCCAGAATGTGTAGGAGAGAAGACTGATAAGCTTTAGACTTAATGGGAAAATTGCGGTGGTATTACAGTGGGTCATGCTCAGGTAGAAGCTCGTATTTTCTTATAAGTGGGCTGTAGGCAACACTGAAGCTTGCCCTTAACTTGTGCAGGTGGTTAATCATCCAGAAGAGGATTTATCAGGGGGGAGGGGGGTCATTAGGGCTGGGTGAACTGAAGGGATTAAGCAAAAATAAAAAGTTACTTAAAAGATTTCAGAAGGTAAATGAGAAAGGGCCGCTGGAGATTCATACAGACACAGGCAGAATGATCTTGCAAAGAAGCAGAGCCAGCCATTGGTTTCAGTTTAAATCCCCAAATCTTCAGGCAAAGGTAGAAGAAAGAGTGCCAATTCTATTCACTACACATAAGAATCAGCTCTATGTGTGTGTGGGCAGTGGATTTGCTGAGTGATTATAGCACCCCTTGCAAAAGAGAAGGTTGCTTGGAAAGTATGAGAGATAGAGGAAATAAAAGATAAGAGAAACATCTAAAAAAAAAGAGGAAATTTCAAATTTCCATGAAATAAGTACATTTTAATGATATTAACTAATCTGATTGATATGTCTCAAGTAGGTGCTAGGGTAAAAGAGAAGAGAGATAGAGGAAGGAAAAGTAATGATTCTTGTCATGGAAGCACTTGCAGTCAAGTTGAGAAGATGCTCAACCTCAGTCTTATCTCCTGAAGGCTCAGGATGTCAGAACCTGGCATGGTATGGTCAACACCGGCTAGAGCTGTGGGCAAGGCTCATGCAGGGACCTTCAAGGAAGGATCCGTGAGGGAAAGATGTGAACTACTGTTATTTATTGATTTCAAGAATTTAGGAAAATGCTATGATATTTTTTTTTTAAAAAAAGGTCATATTCTGGAAGTCTCAGAGGTTGATTTTATTGCTCTTAGTCAGGAGTGGTAGATATATGGCAATGTATAGTTGAATGTTCTCTTTTAGAAGAAGAAGAGGAGAGATGCATGGATTTGCCCTCAGCCCCTCCAAGGATCTTGATTTCTGTTCCTCAGTATTCTCTACCTGCTTAGCCTCTCTTCATTGGTAAATGCAGTGTTGTTGGTTTCTCTTGTTGGACTTTCCCTGTGTTGATCTACTGGCTTAGTATGACTTACTTCCCCCCACCCACATTCTTTTTCTCTGGTGCTCACAGCAGAACACATTGTCCTACAAGTATCAGGACGTGGTTTGTGTTTCCTCTGATGTTGATTTATTGCTCCTTACTTCACTCCCTTACTGTCATGTGCCTGGACGTTCATTGCTGGGTGTGCAGAGTGTCTCACAATGACAGACAAATAAGCTGTCATCTGAAGAAATCCAATAGTGGTCAGTTATATTGGCTTGCATATAACTAATTTCAATGTATTTGAGAACATCGAAGGACCGAGGTGGAGTCTAAGAGAAACACCCAATGTCAAGTTTCTTCCCAGGAGTTCATGGATATTTGAATGTCCACAGTCATTGAGTTCTTGTCTTGAACTTTAAATTAATGATAGAAGAGTCTTTGGAACTCTGCAGGTGATATCCTTTGTAACTTCTTCTGGGGGGTGGGGTGGGGTATGAGGGAATATAGAGGAATTTGAATATTAAATTTCAGAATTCAGATCTTATCCTGCAAGCAACAGAGGTCGGTAAGGGTTCTTGAGTAGGAATTGTTAAGTGATGTGTTGAGGTTAATGTTTGGGGAAGATCTTTTGTTTATACTAATGACGGTTTGGGGGAAGAAAAGAGTAAGGTTATAAGACCAGTTAGTAATATCAGTTTGGGTTGATGAGGTCCTGATGATGATGTCGCAACGGGAAAGGAAGAAAGGAAAAATATGATAAATATTTTAAATAAAATGGAAATTCTCAATTAACCTAAGAACTCTATAGAGAACAAAAAGCTTTCACCCAGTTTAATGATAACAAAGATGATGTATATTTCTTCTTCATTTATTGGTTATAATTTTATTTGACAAGGCTATCTAGCATCTCCATTAGGCAACCACTTTCTGTTATGGTCATAGACTTACCTAACAAAAGACTTGACTGGCCCTAGCCAGTTTGACTCAGTGGATAGAGCGTCGACCTAAGGACTGAAGAGTCCTGGGTTCAATTCCGATCAAGGGCATGTTCCTGGGTTGCAGCCAATCAATGATTCTCTCTCATCATTGACGTTTCTCTCTCTCTCCCTTCCTCTCTGAAATCAATAAAATAAATTATAAAAAGACTTGTCTGGGCTATAGATAGATGAAGAATCTTCCCAAGTCTGGCTGAATGAGGTGGAGGTGCCCCCAGGTGCAGTGGTGGGAGTGGAGGGGAGCCTTTACCATTGCTCTTGAGCAGGGAATGTGCAAAGAAGTGGATGGGAGAATCTGCCAACACCTAAGGCTGGGTGATGATGCTTTGGCTATGTCCGTGCAAGGCTGGTATGAGTTCAGTGAGAAGATTAAGCCAAAAATATCTCTGGGGCTTTTTTGGATTTGGCTAGCTTAAAGCTAGGCAGTGAACGGCTCGTGGCCTTTTTACTGAGCGAAGCCCAGAAGCATGGTTTCTGGGTAAATGTTTCTTTTGCTGTTAACAGAGTACAAGACCCGTCAAGGTTGGTCTGACATAGAGACCAAGGTTGGAGTGTCATTGTCATTCTTTTTTGGGAATTCTGAGCTGACTGCACTGTTGGACTGTTGAGTCATGCCTTCCTAAGCTAAGAAGAAAAAAAAGGAGGAAAATGAGGGAAAAATTTTATTTTCATTTCATACGAAGATACCAGGTTTCTGTGTGCAGTCTCAAATTCCTGCGGGAATCTTTGCCTCTTTATATGTCTTTGATTGCTTTAAACTCTGCCAGCGAAAGAGGGAATAGATTGAGGGCAACCTTCCCTCTGCACCCCCCAGTTTAGAGAGGGTTTCTGAGTGTTTGGCACAAGGTCAGGTGTTGTGGGAAATTCAGGGAAATGCTGACCTTTTCCTGTGCTCCACGAATTCCCAAGCTATTTCTTAATGCGTAAATATTGTAGTTGAGGAAGAATGCCTGTTTTCTGAAAATATAATACAGAAAGTGGGTTGGAATAGAGTTTACAGCTTGGATTCAATTAACATTGACTGGGTGTCTATCTACTCCCTGCCAGGCACTACTGCAGATGCCTCTTGTCTCCAGGCAAAGAAATGCTACCCTTCTCCCCACAGGAAGCGGACCGAGGTCTCCTGAGATTTGCTTATTGTAGAAGTAGCTTGGGTCCCTCAGTTGTGTGAGCAACACCGCGGAGGAGGGGGTATCTAAGCTCAAAGCACTGCCCTTGGGGTGGGGGTGTGGCAGGAGGAAAAAGAAATAGATAGAATGACCTTACGTGTCAAACCAGAACAGGAATGTTGAAATTCACCTCTACTCCTGTGAACACTGGCTTCTCATTTTTTTAGGTATAAGCTACGATGTCACTTTATATCAGGGAGAACAAATTCATAGTTCTAAGGCAGCCTGCAAATCTTCGGTTTCACACAAGGCTCCTGAAACAAGTGCGACAGAGGGTATGATACGTGTCATTGACTCTGCCATTACCAAGAGCCCTTTGGCAGACCTAAAGTGCCATTATGCTGTGGGGACACATGAGGGCGCTCGAATCAACCAGCGGCGATGAGAAGTTTCTCTTACATTAAAAAAGAAAAAGAAAAAGAAAAAGAAAGTGAATCCTGCCTACCTTAGATTGGCCATGGTTTCAGGATGCTTTCTAGGGAGATAACTTACACTCGTGGTCTAGGTCATTCACCCGTAACCTAGCTGAGGAGGTTACAGGCTAGCATGGCCCCACACATTTGGGCGTTCTGCAGTATATAGCATTCCACACACCAGCCTATTGTTGCCTACTAGGGAAACAGTCTGCAGGCAAGTCTCTTAAGTATTCTGCCCCAGTACTAAGGGGAGGCTGATACCTGTATCTAACTGTTCAGGCCAGGTAAGATGATACATCAGATAACACATGTTCACTACTTTGAAATCCTTGGCTTAACAGGGATTTGCATTTCTAGGTGGTAGTGAGCATTGCTCCTCATTAGTAAAGAAAAAACGTCTGTGACCTGTTTTTCTACTTAGCATTCTTTCTTCCAGTGGTCTGCGGACAGAGGTCAGGGCTGAATAACTATTTACTCCATTTCTGACACTTTTTGTGGCTATCTTATTGTTTGGAAGTCTTCCAGGGGAGTGTGGGAGGTGGGGGTGGGGCATACCTATGCATGACTCCTCTCCTGCTTCTTGGTCCCACCCTCAGACACCTGTGTGAAGAAGACATCTGCACTGTTAGATGCTGGGACTGGTTGGGAGTGCTCCAGAGGCGGGGCAGGCCTGTCACACTGCTCAATGCGAGAAAGCCTTCCACGCAGCGTTTAATGCAACACCCTCCAGTTAGAGATCAGGGCTTGCCACTTGCAGCCAACCAATCCATCCATTGATGTGTACTCCTTAGGCCTCCTGTTCCTGCAATGCTGTTAGCATTGTGGCATTACAGACGGTGCAGTGTGGGGAAGAGAGGGCTGCATGGACCTGAACACAGGCAGCAAATGCTCAGTGTTAAACTGTGCTGTAACGAATGAGATTGATGGATGATACCAATGAGTTTGTGAAATAGAAATGGGAAAAAATTCCACCCCAACAACCGTGCTGAAGCATCATCCATATTTATCCCAAAGCCAGCTTCTCATTTGCAAAATGCTGTCCAAGTATAAAGAGGTGTCTTGCAGCCATTCCTGAGTGCTAGACACATCTATTATTACTAGTTTATTGGCTGAGAATGGGGGATGTGGAGAGGGAGCAGCTTTTAGTTACCTGGCAAGTCAGCAAAGGGGCCAGACTAGGAGATTATAGACTTTTTTACTTGATGTTTGGAAATCTTGCCAAGAAATTTATTATGGCAATTCAAATGCATTTTATAATCAAGTTGCATTTAATATGCTTTAGGCTAAAGTGCAATTAAGATAAACCAGTTCCTGGCTCTGGATGGGTATCATGGGAATATCAACATATTCCGATTACTCTATCAGAGTAATAAAGTGCAGAATGCAAAGTCAGAATGTAAACTGCAAGGCTTTTATAATGGTAGCAAAATGGTCACCAAGTGCCATTTTGTTTGCTTTCACGGATCATGTTTTTTGTCAGCTGTTTGGGAAAGGAACTCTCTCAGCCCTTTTTAAAATTAATTGTAAGGAAATTTAGTGGAATAAATGGAAATCCAAGTGCAAAGGAAACACTCTCTGGCCTCAAGGCAAGCATTTTCTTGAACATGTCATTCTGCATTCTCTAGTGACAACAATAGGAAGGGGGAGGAAGAGAGAGAAAAAGCTGCAGCTTCGGAGGAAGTGGTAAAATCCTTAAGGGCAAAAATGTCATCAGGGGAGTCACTATGCTAAGACAGGGACACTTAGTTCACAAGATTGTGGGGCAGTGCATATTCTCTTCTCAGACAGCAAATTTAAATACTATGTCATTGCTTCTTTTCATATTTGTACTTATAATAATATTTCACATCGTTGTAATTCGATGTCTTTACTTTTTCTCTTATTAGGTTAACAAAGGAAGGGCAATTCCTGTGCTTGTGTGTGTGTGTGTGTATTGTGGTGTGTATGTGTGCATTGTGGGGTGTGTGTGTGTGTGTGTGTGTGTGTGTGTGTGTGTGTCTGGGGGAGCTTTATTCTTCATTTGGTGTTTAAATGACTCACAGAACTCTTTGGAATATGGAAAACAATGAGAATTGAGCCACACTGTTAAAGTCAAACATTAGAAGTGAGATATTAAACAGACCTTGAGAAACAGATTGATTTGAAGGAAGGGTCAATGTCTTGGTCTTTTTTAGTCATAGCTTCTCTCTCTTTCTTTTCTTCCTCTAAAGAAATAGAGAAACGGACTGATAGTTTAGTCTTATTCTAAGAGTCTCAATGTCTTCCTAGACCACAGATAAAGACACATAGAAATAGAATCTTCTCTTATGACTTAGGTGTCCTCATGCACAAACTCCTCATCTCAACCCCGGCTTACCCTGAGCTGAATGAGAGTGACCCTGAGCCAGGTGCCAGGAGCTGCCTTCTGTTCACAAGGCTGTGAGAATTTGTGCCCCTCCTAGTGTGTCTCCTTTCAAAAAATGAAATCTCTTTAGAAGTCCTTTCAGAAGCTCTAAGATTTTCTTTCAGTCCCTCTCAAACCCATTCCCCCATTCCTTAAAATGTTGCCTTTTTCCATGAATTGGAAAGAACCGCCAAAAGCCCACAGCTCTTTTTGGAAGCCACCAATGCAAAGCCACTAGCTGTAAAATAAGTGCTTATCACAGGGTGAGGCAGATTTACACAGAAGAAGCTGTACCTTCTGCAGGATTCTGTGGCTACTGCCAAAAAGGATTTGGTACTTGGTTAAGAATCCAAACCCACTTACTCACTGGGCACTGTGGGCTTGTGGGAAGTGTGTGTGCGTGTGGGGGGAACCCCGAACCTACCTCACTATTAAGTGGCTGAATAGGACTGCTATGCACATGCCTGGGGCTTGGGTTATAATTTTGGTTCTTAGTTGAAACTCTCCAGCCCCAGGGTGTGTGTGTGTACATCATACAATGTGTATAATGCTTTAAAAGTAACCGACAGCTTTTTAAACTGTTAGGCTCTCGTTCTAACGGAGCTCCTGAATCACAGCATAGCAAACATGTCACAGTGCATCCACATTCTATGAAAAGTGTTATTTTTATGTAATTATACATGATGTGTTGAACAGCAGTTTATGATATTTTATATTTTGTAGATGTTTACTAAAATATGTTTCAAATTTCTTATTGTATTTTGCCTTTTAGAACAAGCAAATGTTCTCCCCAGTTCTCAATCATCTTTAAGAGCTTGAAGAGCTCATAGTCACTGGGATCAATCCTTGGGGCCACATACAAAACCTGAGAAGCTCAGAAGAGGCCAGCATGGTGAGCCCTACAAAGTAACCACATAGGATGGTCTGAACATAAGTCCTAACTGAAAGTGGGTCATGGAGAATAGTCATGTCCAAAGTCTAAAGCTTCCCTGACAAAGGTCAATCTTTACCTTAACTGAGCCTGTCTATTGTCTTTTTGCATCTGAGATAACATAGCTTTGAAATATCAGAGCTATGATATTTCCAGACCTCTGAAGACACAACCACTAGGCACCAGAGCAGAGGCCACAGAACCCCTCATTGTTATCTTGTTGCCCGCATCTCTACGTACTATAAATATTAGTTGTTAAATATCTTATACCTTCAAATGTAAAAGAACTATGTGGTTTTCTGTTTTGCCTTTTTTTCCAATACCAGAGGTATCCCTATTTTGCTTTCTCCCGTCTCCTTAATCTACCACCAATGGATTTCATTGGTATTTATCCTTATGTCTTCTTTTATTTGAATGTATAACATAAGTTGCAAGACTTCCATTCTCCAGAAAATTTTCTCAGTCTATTCAGATTTTGTTTCCCAGAAATTGCTGTCAGTGTGCCTCAATTATACTCAAATATTCTCTGCAGGTTTGGATGTTTCTTATGTTGATAGTGCTCCTATGTCTTGAATAAGTTGGTTCTGAGCTTTTGGTTTAAGAAAGAGTTATCATGCAGGACCCAGAGATTCATTCTCTTACACCAAAAGTTCCTAACATACATAGCATAGGGGTGCCAGAAGGACAAGAAGAGCAGCAAGGATTAGAGAACCTATTTGAATAAATAATGACAGAAAACTTCCCTGATATGAGAAAGAAAAAGTCACACAAGCACAGAGAGTCCTAAACAGGATGAACCCCAAAAGACCCACCCCCAAGACACCTGGTAATTACAATGGCAAACGACAAAGAGAGAATTTTAAAGGCTGCAATAGAGACAGAGAGTTACCTACAAAGGCTCTACTATTAAATTATCAAATGATTTCTCAACAAAAACACATCATGCCAGAAAGGAAGGAAATGAAGTATTCAAAGTAATGCAAAGCAAGGGAATGAATCCATAAATACTCTATACAGCAAGGCTATTATTCAAAACTAGAGGCCCAGTGCACAAAAATTTGTGCACTCAGGTGTGTGTGTGGGGGGGGTGTTCCTTAGCCCGGCCTGTGCTCTCTCACAGTCTGGGACCCCTCAGAGTATGTCCACCTACTGGCTTAAGCCTGCTCCCCGGGGATTGGGCCTAAGCTGGCAGTCAGACATCCCTCTGGCAACCCGGGAGCCCTCAGGGATGTCCACTTGCCAGCAGGGAGCAGGCCTAAGCTGCAGTTGGACATCCTTAGCACTGCTGAGGAGGCAGGAGAGCCTCCTGCCACCACCGCTGTGCTGGCAGCTGTCAGCCTGGCTTGTGGCTGAGCAGAGCTCCCGCTGTGGTAACACACTGACCACCAGGAGGCATCTCCTGCATTGAGCGCCTGCCCCTGGTGGTCAGTGTGTGTCATAGTAACCAGTCATTCCCAGTTGTTCTGTTGTTAGGGTCAATTTGCATATTACCCTTTTATTATATAGGATAGAGGCCAGGTACACTGGTAGGGGCAGGCTGGTTTGTCCTGAATGGTGTCCAGGATCAGGGTGAGGGTCCCGCTGGGGTGCCTGGCCAGCCTGGGTGAGGGGCTGAGGGCTGTTTTCAGGCTGGTCAAGACCCCCAGTGAGGACCCTCGCCCCATAGGGGTGTGGCCAGCCTGGGTGAGGGGCTGAGGGCTGTTTTCAGGCTGGTCAAGACCCCCAGTGAGGACCCTCGCCCCATAGGGGTGTGGCCAGCCTGGGTGATGGGCTGAGGGCTGTTTGCAGGCTTGCCACAGCCCCTTCAGGGTGGGGGGGGGTCCCACTGGTGTTCCTGGCAACCCTGGGTGAGGGGCTGATGGCTGTTTGCAGG
>NW_006296539.1:682044-683032 GCF_000327345.1 Myotis davidii
CAGGTATCTGGGATTTATTTATCTTCTATAATTGAAACTTTGTAGTCTTGAGCAGAGCTCAGGGCTGGCCAGGGCAGGTGGGAAGCTTGGCTTCCTCCATCCCTGGGGGCAAATCAAGCCTCCTGCTCTCTCCAGTTCCATGGCCGCTGCCATCTTTGTGATGGACTGACAGAGTGAGGGAGTGAGGGTGTGATGGTTAATTTGCATATTACTCTTTTATTAGATAGGATTGAAAGGGAAATCAGCAATTTCACAGACAAAAAAAGGCTAAGGGAGTTTATCACTACCAAGCCATCAATTCATGAAATGCTAAAGGGACTGTTGTAAAAGAAAGAAAAAAAAAAGGAAGAAGGAACACAGGCACAAAAACAAAAATGGCTATAAACAAGTTTCTATCAATAATAACTTTAAACATAAATGGACTAAATGCTCCAATGAAAAGAAATCAAGTGGCTGAATGGATTAGAAAACATGACCCATATATTTGCTGTCTACAAGAGACCCACCTCAGAACAAGAGACTCACACAGACTGAAAGTGAAGGAATGGAAAAATGTCTTTCAGACAAATGGAAATGAAAAAAAAGCTGGGGTAACAATACTTATATCTGACAAAATAGACCTCAAAGTGAAGGCCATAACAAGAGATAAGGAAGGCCACTTAATAATACTGAAGGGATCAATACAGCAAGAGGATATAACTCCAGTAAACATATATGCACCCAATGCAGGAGCACCCAAATACATAAAAATACTTCTGGAAGATATTAAGGGAGAGATAGACAGCAATACAATCATAGTAGGGGACTTTAATACCCCATTGACATCACTGGATAAATCCTCTAGACAAAAAATCAGCAAAGAAACAGCAATTAAGTCCATCACTAGGTCAGATGGACTTAATTGACATCTTCAGAACATTTCATCCCAAGCTACATTATATACATTCTTCTCAAGTGGACATGGGACATTTTCAAAGATAGACAACAT
>NW_006296539.1:683284-684707 GCF_000327345.1 Myotis davidii
GAAAGCAGTCCTGAGAGGGAAGTTCATAGCATTACAGGCCTACCTCAAAAAACAAGAAAAACTGGTAATAAATTATCTAACTCTACAATTTAAAGAATTAGAAAGAGAGCAACAAGAAAAGCCCAGAGTGAGCAGAAGGAAGGAGATAATAAAGATCAGAGCAGAAATAAATGACATAGAGACAAAAAACCAACCAAACAAAAACAAACAGCAAAAAAACCACAAAAAACAAAAAACAAAAGTTCAATAAAACCAAGAACTGGTTCTTTGAATGGATAAACAAGATTGATAAACCTCTAGCCAGGCTCACTCACTAAGAAGCAAAGAGAGAGGACCCAAATAAACAAAATCAGAAATGAAAGAGGCAAAATAAAAACAGACCCTACAGTAATACAAGGAATTGTAAAAAAAAAAAAAAATACTATGAACAACTCTATTCCAACAAACTAAATAACCTAGAGGAAATGGACATATTCCTAGAAAAATATGACTTTCCAAAACTCAACCAAGAAGAATAAAAGAAATCTCAACAGGCCGATAACTAAGGAGGAAATTGAAGCAGTCATCAAAAGACTTCCAGCAAACTAACGCCCGGGACCAGACAGCTTCACAGGGGAGTTTTACCAAATTTTCAAAGAAGAAGTCTTTGATCCACCACCGTGTTTGATCAGCCAGTTGGTGTTCCCCATGTTCTCTCCACGATTCTCTGCCGCCACTCCCTGCCCCCCTCGCCACCCTTACAGCTCCCAGTCACCACACTGCTGCTTGTCACATTGGCAAGGTCTCTGGGGAGCATTAATCTGTCCTGTAGCTATAAGTTTTCAATCTTTGGTTCTACAATTAAAACAAATAGCCACCTTATGCTAATATTATTGCATAAAGATGATGTGATATTGTACATAGAAAAACCCTAAAGATGCCACCAAAAAAATACTAGGTTTAATAAATAAATTCAGCAATGTAGCAAGATAACAATATTAACATCCAGAAAGCAATGGCATGTTTATACAGAAATAATGAACTCTCAGAAAGAAAAATTATAAAAAAGAAACTAAAGAAAAATCCTATTTACCATTGCAACAAAAAAATTAAGATACCTAGGAATAAATGTAACCAAGGAGGTAAATACCTGTAATCAAAAAAATTACAGGATCCTGAAAAAAAGATAGAGGAAGACATAAACAAATGGGAGAATATACCATGTTCATGGATTGGTAGAAATCAACATCATTAAAATGTGCATACTACCCAAACAATCTATAGATTCAATGCAATACCCATTAAAAGGCCAATGGCATACTTCAAAGACCTAGAACAAACTCTCCAATAATTCATTGGGAATAAAAAAAGATCCTGAATGGCTGCAGCAATCTTGAGAAAGAAGAACAAAGTTGGAGGGATCACAATACCAAATATCAAGCTA
>NW_006296539.1:684780-686475 GCF_000327345.1 Myotis davidii
ACCTTTGTGAGATGGGGCACTCTGTAAAAATGCTGTTTGTCCAACCTGGTACTGGCACACGAACAGACATATAGACCAATGGAGCAGAACAGAGAACCCAGAAATTGACCCAAGCCATTATGCTCAATTAATATTTGACAAAGGTGGCAAGGACATACAATGGAGTCAAGACAGTCTCTTCAATAAATGGTGTTGGGAAAATTGGACAGATACATGCCAAAAAAAATGAAACTAAACCACCAACTTAAACCATACACAAATATAAATTCAAAATGGATAAAGGACTTAAACAGAAGATGGGAAACCATAAAAATCTTAGAAGAATACATAGGCAGAAAAATAGCAGACATTTGTCGTAGCAACTTCTTTACCAACGCAGCTCCTAGGGCAATGAAAACTAAGGAGAAAATAAACAAATGGGACTTCATCAAAATAAAAAGCTTCTGCACAGTGAAAGAAACCAACAAAACAAGAAAGCCTACTGCATGGGAGAACATATTTGCCAGTGTTATCTCTGATAAGAGTTTGATCTTTAAAATTTATAGGGAACTCATATAACTTAACAAAAGAAGATAAACAATCCAATAAAAATGGGCAAAGGACCTAAATAGACACTTTTTCTAAAGAGGACATACAGAAGGCCAAGAGACATATGAAAACACTAGAGGCCTGGTGCACGAAATTGTGCATGGGTGGGGTCCCTCAGCGTGGCCTGCGGGGATTGGGCCGAAACCTGCAGTCCAATGCCACCTACTGCTCTTGCCTGTAGCCCCTGCTCATCCTGGCCCCACTGTGCTTGCCATGGGCTCATGCCCAGTCAGTCCTGATCAGGAGAGGCTCACACCACTGCAGTGGCACTCCCCAGCCATGAGCCCTGCAACTGGCGCCCATCCCAAAGGGGTGAGGGGAGTGGTCGGGACATGATAGGCCATCCAAGCAGGTGGTGGGACACCCTTGCAGGCCTGGGGTCCAGATCTGTCCTGCTGACATTCATGCTGGTTGTCGGGAGCCACCTGGCAGCTGCTTTTACATCGTTTCTTCCTTGCGGAGCATCTAAGGAGGGGAAGTGGCTGAAGTACCTGAGGCTGACTGCCAGGAGGCCAGTGGCACTGTCAGGATCTTGCTGATGGCACTGGTCCATCGGTGCCTGGCCCATTCTCCAGAGATTGGACCTGCAGGACTACTGGGGGAGTGAATGGCTTCCACCAGACTGGTGGGCTGCCGGGACAGGTAGGTCAGCTGAGCAGCACTCGTGCTGTGGGAGTGCACTGACCACCAAGGGGAAGCTCCTGCGTTGAGTGTTTGCCCCGTGGTGGTCAATGTGCATCACAGTGACCAGTCAACTGGCCATTTGGTTGTTTGGTCATTCAGTCACTTAGGATTTTATATGTATAGATGCTCAAAGTCACTAATCATCAGAGAGATGCAAATCAAAGCAATGAGGTACTATCTCACACCTGTCAGAATGGCTATCATCAACAAATCAACAAATGACAAGTGCTGGAGAGGATGTGGAGGAAAAGGAACCCTCTTGCACTGCTGGTGGGAATGCAGACTGGTGTAGCCACTGTGGAAAATAGTATGACATTTCATCAAAAAATTAAAAATGGAACTTCCATTCGACCCAGTAATCCCACTTCTAGGACTATATCCCAAGAAAACAGAAACACCAATCATAAAGGATACATGCACACG
>NW_006296539.1:686635-689745 GCF_000327345.1 Myotis davidii
TGAGGGCATGTGCTGGGGGATAGGGGCGGTTGGAGAGAGGTAAATGGGAGGAAAAGGAGACTTATGTAATACTTTAAACAATAAAGAATTTAAATTAAAAAAGAATATAGTTAACAACACTATAGTAACTATCTATGGTGCCAGGTGGGCACTTGAATAATGGGAGGGAACACTTTGTAACCTATATGAATGTCTATCCACTGTGTTGTATACCTGAAACTAATACAAAAAAAGTGCTGAATGCTAACTGTTATAAAAATAAAATTTAAAAAAAGGAATAAAAAGAGAAAGCTTTTAAATTGTAAAATCCAATGTTCCTCAAATGTAATTTTAAAAAATGAGTACTACTTATTAATACTCAGGACTAGTGTTCTTTGGAACTAACTGGGGAATGCTGGCTTTAAACCAATGAATTGCCACTCACCTTTTCTGTTTCCCTTGGTGCTGCTGTGGCCCAGCAACCTCAGGCTCCCTGTGTCATTAGCAGACATGCAGGGTTGTCAGGCTAGGCTGCGTGCAGGTATTTAGGAGTGCTGGGATTTTGGAATTTCTCTGCTGGGTTCAGCTCCTCATTGGCCAGCTCCCCTCACTGCTTCTTATAGTAATTACTGCTGAGGTTGTTACTGGGTACCCAAAATATTGCAGCCAAAGGACATCATCTGAGTTGCACTTTTTGGTGTTCTTTTCATTGTCCCATTGAAATTGCTCTTGTTTCTTGCTAGGGAATGCCTCAACCTCTGATTGAAGGTTATTTTCTTGTCCTGAAAAAGGGAAGAAGGAGCATAATGACTGCTTTGATGAGTCTGGGAGAGTGCCATATTTCTTGGCTTTCTCTCTACGTAAGGAAAACTATTACTACTGCTTATGTGAGTAGTCCCAAGCCCCACTGCTCAAAACTTCTAAGCTTATTATGCCCTTCCCCACCCGCATGTAATGTAGTGTGTGTACACCTGGTAAAGGTTACAAAATCTAACTTTTTAAAGTACCACTTTCATGAAAGGACATCTCTGTACCATCTAAATAGTTGATTCTCAATTAGTGAGGTTTTTGGTCTGGATTATAAGGCTATGTGTGGTTATGGTCTTCTCATGCCTGTTCTGGGAGTTATGGAGAGAACAGATATGTACACATATATATGCTTCAAGGTTTACAACTGTGTGAAATGACAACTGTAAACACCAAGTTATTGAAATTAAAAGGATTCTCTGCCGGGGTCCAACCCCAGTAGGTCCAGGGGTCCCCAAAGGTGTGGACGGAGTCAGCGAAGAAGGAATGACACGGAGACAGCGTTCAGTTGATCAGCAGCCTTGCCAAGATCTCTAGCCACCATCTCCAGCCAAGTTCTGTCCAGGTTCTCCAGGTTCTCCAGCCAGGTTCAGTTTAGGTTCTCCAACCAGGTTTGGTCACCAGGTTCTAGTCAGGTTCTCTTGCCATGTTCTATCCAGGTTCTGTAGCCAGGTTCTGTCTCTAGGTTCTTTGGCCAGGTTCTCTCACTAGGTTCTGTCTCTAAGTTCTGTGGCCAATTTCTGTTCAGGATCTTTTGCCATGTTCTCTCCAATGAAGTTCTTCTGTCTCTAGGTTCTGTGTAGGTTCTGTGTGTAGGTTCTGTGTCTAGGTTCTGTCTTCTAAGTTCTGTCTCTAGGTTCTGTTTCCTGTTGTCTTGTTACATCTGTATTTATACCAGTTGATTCCAATCCTATCAATCTCTATTCCAAAGGTTAGGGCGTTTCTTATCTCCATTCCAGGGAGTAAAGATTATGTAGCTTAAGCATGATTGTTCGTAGTTAAAGTGATTAATTACCCGCCTGGCACTTAAGAGGTTTTATTCCCTCCCTAACTTCAGGGGGAAATCCCTACCTGGGGAAACAACCTTTCTCGGAGAGGTGACCTTGGTTAAAACACATAGTGCCAAGAAGGTGAGCAAACATATTAAGAACAGTATGCCATATATGCCAGGTCCCTTGAAACAGCAAGGATGGACTGGCTCCCGGCAATTCTCCTTATTATTATTTTTCATTCTTTCACACTATGTCTAAGCCAAGAACATCAGCAGGGATGGGGAGAAAATATGTGAAATATTAAATAGGCATTTAATGTTTTAGGAGGGTAAAAGTCCAACCATATTCTTATGTATAACATTAGTTCCAACTCTGTTAATATCATTAGTTTGCTTAAGTGGTAGCTATAGGCTAAGTGTTACAACTCAAAAATTCAAGACAATAATCAGAATTAATCTGGGAGAGTGGTCAGAGATTTCCTAGAAGAGGAGGTGTTTGGACTACAGTGATAGTGGGGTTGGAGAAAAATGAATGGATCCAAGAGACATGTAGAATATTGGATAAATGGAACCAATATGTTTTCTCCTTTGTTCTACATTAAGCATGTCAAACTCAAAGGTAACACAGGCCACATAAACGAAGTTTAAGTTTATGTGGGCTGCAAAAAAACCAAAAGCCTCAATTTTCATAGACATGTAGGTTTATTTCAATAGATACATGCTGAATACAAAGGGCTGAAATAAATGAGTATCTGTTAACATAAAATAATAGAATACTTGAATAAAAATTAGTATTTTTTCTTGAACATCAACTTACCAAACATTGAATAACTGCACACATTAATAAGTGTAATGCAAATAAACCTATAATTCTTGTTGTCCAAAAGCAAAATATTTCCTGTTGCGCACACCAAAAACATCAGTCTAAGACTAATGACGTGGCAATCGGCTGCTACAATATTTGCTGGCTGCTAGTATTAGTGGAGAGAAATGGTGCGCCGGCTGCTACTATTTGCTGGCTGCTAGTATTAGTGGAGAGAAATGGTGCGCCTGTGCATACGTAAGGTGTGTAAGGGAAATGAATGCAACACAATTATAGTAATCAGTCATTAGTGAATGTTGTAGTTCACATCTAATAATTATGCATAACAGGATATTGTAAAAATTAAGTTATGAAATTTTTATTAAAACGTTTCTTACATACTGGTATATTGGCTGGGCTGCAAAAATATTTGTTGTGGGCCACATGTGGCCTGTGGGCCACGAATTTGACATGGTTGGTCTAGGGCTGGTTTTCATATTATCACATTGACAGCTGGCAGGAAGGCCCAGC
>NW_006296539.1:693825-703619 GCF_000327345.1 Myotis davidii
AAAGACCTAATTATAAGATCCAAAATAATAAAATACATAGGAAAAAATATAGACACCAAATTATGGACCCTAGTTTTAGAGAAGATTTTATAAATCTGGTCTCAAAGTTAAGAGAAATAAAGCAAAAATAAATAAATGGGACTATCTCAAACTAAAAAACTTCTGTACAGCAAAAGAAACCTTAACAAAACAAAAAGGCAACCAACCGAATGGAAGAAGATATTTGCAAACAACACCTCTCATAAGGAATTACTATCCAAAGTATATAAAGAACTCATACAACTCAACAGCAAAAGCAAACAATCCAATTAAAAAATGGGGAGAGGACCTGAACCGTCACTTATCCACAAAAGACATCCAAATGGCCTACAAATATATGAAAGATGTTTAACATAACTAATTATCAGGGAAATGCAAATCAAAACCACAATAAGATATTACCTCACACTTGTTAGAATGGCTGTTATAAAAAAGACAAGAAATAACAAGTGTTGGAGAGGATGCAGAGAAAAGGGAACCCTAATACACTGTTGGTGGGAACATCAATTAGTACAGCCACCATGAAAAACAGTATGGAGATTCCTCAAACAAACAGAACTACCATATGGATCCATCTATTCTACTTCTGGGCATTTATCCAAAGATTATAAAAACACTAATTAAAAATGATATATGCACCTGGCTAGTGTTGCTCAATGGTTCAGTGTCAACCCATGAACCAGGAGGTCACAGTTCCATTCCCAGTCAGGGCACATGCCCAGATTGTGGGCTCAGTCTCCAGTAGGAGGTCTCCAGAAGGCAGCCAATCCATGTTTCTCTCTCATCACTAATATTTCTTGCTCTCTCCCTCTCCCTTCCTCTCTGGAATCAATAAAGAATATATTTTAAAAAAAATATTCGTTGTGGGCCGCATGGGGTTGGTCCGTGGGCCACCAATTTGACATGCTTATTCTACATCATTCTGGCTACAGAACTGTTCATTGAATATCTTTGTTCTTTTTTTAAAGTCTCCTATAGGTTATTAAAAAATGGAAATAAAAATATACATCTAGTTTAGACACTCACCTAAAGCAAGTACCTCTCCAATCATAGTAGTTTTAATAATTATTTTTTTCTGTTAAATTACTTTATATAAGATAAATCATTTTCACATTGTGAAACTTTGCAATGTGCAAGACTAGAAAATAAAAAAGAAAAGTCCTACTTTGTTTCTCACCTTTGTCCCTTTATACAGTTTCTATACACCTTGACCTCCTAATGATTGTTTTCAACAGTTTGGTGAATGTTCTATACAATGATCTCATTGTTTTAAAATTTAAATGGAATTAAAATGCACATATTTCTTCATAATTTGCTTTTTTTCCTTTTAAAAGCATTTTATAGATACTTTAAATGTACACAAACAGACATTATTTTAAAACTATTTTATATAATTAATGTGTAAAAGTTATAATCAATTCCCTAATGAGGGGATATTTAGCTTGTCCCAATATTGTAAATTATTCTACATCATTGTTAATGACTTTTGGGGCACTTCTGTAGAACATTCCTCAAGGTGAAATTTCTGGTCCAAGGGGTAAACACATAAAATTAGTTGGAGGCATCCTTTTTACATAATATCTTTGAACACATTATGAGAGTATTTAATCTATACACTCACCAATGCTGAAAATATCAGCAATTAGAAAATACTTGGTGAAATAAAATTGTCATTTTAATTTATTTTCTAGATAACCATATGTCTTTCAAAGTTAATCCTTCATTTTTATTTTCATTCTTGCTTTATTTGGACTTTCTACTTTTTTAAGCATAAATGAGCAATTTGTGTTTTTCCTATAAAAATTATTCATCTATATTTTCATTATATTGGTATAAAAATTTCCCTAGTATTCCATTTGAATTTGTAAAATTTCCCTTGTACCTTTGACTAAGACCATTTGTTGGCTTTTAATATCACTTATTTGTAACTTCTCTCTGTTTTTGTTAATCATACTTGACAACAATTTGTTCATTATATTGCTTTCAAAGCACCATTTTGTTTTGTTATTTCTTCTAGTTTTTTAGATTATTAATTTATATTTTCACCTTTATTAATTTATTCTTTCTACTTTAAAGATGCTTATTTTGCTGTCAGTTTTATAGTCTTTTTGATTAGAAGTTTGATTTATTTGAAAAAGCTATTGTTAGATAATCCATTAAGTATATTTCTCTGAAATCTATTTTGTCCCCATTGTAAAAAATTTTATCTGGTGCACTCATGTATCATTTCATTTTCTCATTTGTAATTTCATTTTGGAATCCCTTGAAAAATAAATAATTAGGTCAATTCTAGTTTTCTAATGGTAGCACTAAGTTTTTCTTATTTTTTGTTCTAGTGATGGCTTGCATTAATATTCTTCCTCAAGAATATTAGCATGCGACAACTTTTGCTTTTTCTACTTTTTGCCACATCCCAAATTGTCACCTGGAATTTTAGATCCAGATTCATATTAATATTTAAAGTTATATGTCAATACTAATTTTCCCTTAGATCATGGCGATAGTTCTCCACTATTTTTAGCATCTTGTGTTGCAGGTGAGAATTTTGATTCCTGTTTAGTTTTCTTTCATTGACGGTCAGCTACTTTTTTTTTAAATTTTCCGGAAGATTTTGGTTTTCCTATTTATTTTTAGAGATCTGGAATTTTATCAAATTTGTCTAGTTTAAGGTTTTTTGTTTTGATTTATTTTGACTAATTTTTTGAAAGATAAAACAAACATTAACATGACTCAAAATTGAAAAGGCACAGGGCTGTTTGGTGAAAAGAGTCCCTCTCATTCAATTTCCAGCTGATATAATCAACTTCTTGTGTATCCTTCTAGAGCTCTCCCCCCACCCCCCCCCGCCACCGTGGCAGCTTACTATGTACACTGTTCCATGCTCTTTTTCTCCCCCATTTAACACCCCGGAGAACAACATATCAGAATATTTGAATTTTTTAAAAATATACAATTCTGGATAATTTTTTTTCCTTTATGCACTTCAAAGATGTCATTCCATTAAATCCTTGTGTGTGTGTGCTTATGAGAAGTTAGTAGTCTTTCTTAATTATGTTCCGCTGCATGAAACTGGTCTTTTTTCCCCTCTAGATGATTTCAAGATACTATCTTTGGTGCAAGATTATAATAATCTTCACGAGAATGGCTCTTTTTATATTCATCCTGCTTAAAGTTTACTGAACTTCTTGGGTTTGCAAGTCAGTGTTTTTCATCAAACTGGGAAAATTTCAGCCATTATTTCTTCAAATAATTATTCTGCCTCATCTGACTCTACTATCCTCCTGAAATTCTCATTACATATGGTAGACCATTTTATATTTACCTACAGATATGAAAATATGTGTTCATTTTTCTCCAATCTTTTTAAATCTTTACCATAGATATTGCTCTGTCCTAAGACAGACTGGGATAAACATTCAAGATGACATATTCACATGACTAGTATTTAATGCTGGCTGTCAGCTGGAAGCTCAGTTAGAGTTGTTAAATACTCCTACATGTGGCCTCTCCATGTATCTTGAACACTCACCATGGCAGCTGCATGAGTGTTCCAATATAGAAGCTGTAGGGCTTCTTATAACCTTGCCTAAGAGGTTCCATAATTTCACTTCCACTGCCTTCTATTGGTCAAAGTGTTCTAAGTTCAGACCATGAGAGAGTGGCAGAGTCACTGTAAAGAAGAGAATACAGGGTGGAGACATTGTTGTAGCTATTTTTAGAAAATAAAGTATGTCACAACTTCTACAGAGTCTTTTTCTGCTAAATATACCATGTGGGCCATCTTGGTTCTGGTTTTACAGATTACCTTTTTCCTCGATGATAGGTTACATTTTCTTGTTTCCTTGTGTGTTTAGTAGTTTTTAATTGAATAATGGACATTTGGAATAATACACTGTAGTGATTCTGAAGATATTTTGGGAAGTGGATATTTCCCAAGCCCTCAATTATATGAAGATTATTGAGGCATGTTTTAGCAGGCAGTGAAATTACTGGCTGATTGTTCTGAATTTGTGTATGTTTGATTTTATGCTTTATACGAGAGGCCCGGTGCATGAATTCATGCACAGGTGGGGTCCCTTGGAGTGGCCTGCAGGGATTGGGTCCCAGCTCTCACCCCCAGCCTTGCAGCCCCGCCTGGCACCTGCCTTGGCCTGCTGCTTCCCCCTCACCTGCTCCACCATCCTGCCTGCGGGGTGATTGGTTGGGGCCAGGCTCCCTGCCCCCTGCCGCCATGGCTGCTGGATGCCAACTATGGGGTGATTGGTGGGGTGATCGGGCCCCCGCTCACACCCGCCTTGGCCTGGCACCGCCTGCTCACCTGCTCCACTATCCCACTGTGGTCCCACTCTCTTTGGGGCCCATTGGGGCTGGCAGTGCCTCCACTGCTGCCCGCTGCCAGCACCGCATCACTGACACCCGCCATGTTCCATGCCACCCCCTGGTGGTCAGTGTGCATCATAGCGAGTGGGTGAACTCCCGGTGAACTCCCAGTCGGGCAATTTGCATAGTAGGCTTTTATTATATAGGATAGTAGATATTTCCCAAGTCCCAAGAAGTCTTGGCAGTCCCCTATAACAAATGGATTTTAACTTCCAAATTCTTCCAAAAAGATATTGTGAGAGTTTTGTTTCAGGCATTGTTTGTTGTAGAAGGCCTAGAATAAATCTCACACTAAGACATTATCCTTGTTCCTTAGGAAAGCTTCCCTGGTAATCCAGCCTGATGTTGAGGTATTAATGAGGACTCTTCACTCCAGCAGAGTCAGAACTCCCTGGTACTGTTCTTATCTCGGCAAAACCAAACTCTCAGTCCCATTCTCAACCTGAAGCACTGTCTACCTGGTGAGCCTGGAATGGAAATGTCCTGTGCAGGTACAGCCTCGCCCTCATAGGGAGGTACTCAACACAGGATTTTGGAGCCCCACTCTGCATATCTTTCTCTCTTGTCCTTTCTCCATAGAACCCATCATTGCAACTGCTCTGACATCAGGTGTATGCCTTCTCAGCTCAGCAGTTCCCTTTTCCTAGAAATTGCAGTCTTATCCTACCTGTTATACAAGATCTTAAAAGAATATATATGTGTGTGTGTATATGTGTGTGTGTGTGTGTGTGTGTGTGTGTATGTATATGCTGTCCAGATTTATAGTTGTTAATGGTAGAGAGACTAATGTAATACCAATTGTGCCATCATGGCCAGAAGCAGAGGTTCTATCAATCTTGTTATTTATGACTTCTCAATTTTGTGTTCTATTTAGAAAAACCGCCTCCAGTCTAAGATTACAATAAAAAATTCTCTAATATTTTTCCAGTACTATTTATGGTTTTAATTTTTAAAGATTTTAATCTCTGATCTAAGATTTATTTTTATAATGTATGCTATGAAATATGGAGCCAATTTTATTTTCTCTCAAGATGGTTGTCCTCAAACCATTTATTTAAAAAGTCCTTAATTTTAAACCACTTACTAGAAGTGACTCTTATATAATTTATTGTATTTTAATACTTGAATATATATTTTTACTTTCTAGTCGCTTACATTGGACTATCTGTCCATATACTAACATCACCGTTTAATTGTAACTTTATGCTGCATTTTAATATATGGTAAAGCTATTTCCTCCTCATTAACCTTCTTTTTCACAATCAAGCTTTTCTTGATTATTTTCCATATCAACTTGTAATGTAGAAAAGTCCCATTGTTATGCATTTAGTTTATAAATTGATTTAGAAAAAAGTATTATCCTTGCAATGTCATATTGCAAGAATGCATATTGCCATTTTATTTAGTTAAGTGTTCTTTTGCATCACTACGTAGCACATTTCTGATTATAATTACGTATAGGTACATCTTTGATGTGTTATTTTACTTATGTAGATCATTTTCTATTGTACCTTCTAATTGGTTGTTGCTTGTGTATATGAAAGCCTTTGGCTGAACAGCATTCCAAATGTGGCATGTATCTACCACATTTTCTTTGCTCATTCATCTGTTGAGGAATATTTAGATCGTTTCTACATTTTGGATATCGTGAATAGTGTTGCAGTGAACATAGACCTGCTAATATCTCTTTGAGATCCAGATTTCACTTCTATTGGATAAATACCCAGAAATGGGATTGCTGGATCATATGGTAGTTCTATTTTTAATGTTTTGAGGAACCTCATACTGTTTTCTATGGCAGCGGCACCATTTTGCATTCCCACCAACAGGATACAAGGGTTCTAATTTCTCTATATCCTGCCAAAACTTTAATAAGGTTTCAGTTAATAAGTTTTAGAGATCTGTTGTGTACAGCATTATAACTATAGCCAACAATGCTACATTATACAATTAAAATTTTATTAAGAGGGTAGATTTTACATTTATTTTTACCACAATTAAATAAAATTTAAAAAAGAGAAAGCCTTTGGATAAAATATAGGTATTAGTTCCTCATTTTCAACCAATTTTTAACAACTTCCTGTGATGGTATAGATCAGTGGTTCTCAACCTGTGGGTCGCGACCCCTTTGGGGGCCGAATGATCTTTTCACAGAGGTCGCCTAAGACCATTGGAAAACACATATATAATTACATATTGTTTTTGTGATTAATCACTATGCTTTAATTATGTTCAATTTATTACAATGAAATTGGGGGTCACTACAACATGAGGAACTGTATTAAAGGTTTGCGGCATTAGGACGGTTGAGAACCACTGGTATAGATGGTGTAATTTTAATCTAGCAATATCACATTTGCAAAATTAAGAGGAAATATAAAACAATAGTGATATTTATCATAATGTAATCCATCTGCCTTGAAAAGTGAATAAATAATACAAATCCCTTCTTAGCTCAGAAGGCACTTGGGATTGGTGGAAGCTTTTTACTTCATATTTCTCAGTTGACGGGATTGCTACCATTTGTTTTGTCTCTGCCAGGACTTTCAACTTTTCTTCCTGAGAGCTTTCTTTTAATTGGATTCAAGCCAAAATGTGTTATTTGGAGCTCTACTCACCTGAATATATCATCAAGCACCCCAGGATGATAATCCTGGGTTATTAATGTGATCAGCAGATACATGACTTCAGACCTGAGAATTAGTGGATGCCAGGAGGTCCAGGACCTGGAATAACTCATGTCCGTGAAGGAATGGGGTCCTCCTAACGCAGTTCTAGATGCAGCACTTGTCTCCATGTGTCTGTGAGCCATGTCTTTCTGCAGCCACTGCCCAGCCCAACCCACACCATGGGCTCTGCCACCGGGAATGATGTTTCGTGTCTTCTGTGCTTTAAAGAAGACTTGTGATTCAAGTTTGAGAAATGGGGTAGTACAGCATCGTCTCTGGACAGCCCTAGTAAAAATGCCAATATGTTCCATGGCAGATTCAAAGGTTAATGTAACTCATTCCAACACTCACCAATGAACCTGTAGATAGCTGGTTATTCTGTATCACATCCTAACAGTGGGTCTTGACATGGGGCCAGCTGAATGTTAATGAAGAGTTAGAATTGACTAATCCAAACCATGGGGTGTTTGTCTTAGTCTGATTGGGCAGCTATACCAAAATACCACAGACAGGGTGGCTTACTAAAAACAGAAATTTAGCCCAGCCAGCATTGCTCAGTGGTTGAGCACTGACCTATGAACCAGGAGGTCATGGTTTGATTCATGGTCAGGGCACACGGCGGGTTGCAGACTTGATCCCTGTAGGGACTGTGTGGAAGGCAGCTGATCGATGATTCTCTCTCATCATTGATGTTTCTATCTCTCTCCCTCTCCCTCTCTGAAATAAATAAAAAATATTTAAAATACAAATAAAAACAAACTTACAGTCTGGAGTCCGGAAGTCTGAGATCAAGGTGTTAGCATGGTCACATCCTCGTGAAGGCCCTCTTCCTGGCTCACAGCCAGCTCCTTCTCGCACTGTCCTCACATGATGGAAGGGCGAGGGATCTCTCTGGAACCTCTTTGCTAACACTACTCCCATTCCTGAGGGATTAAGTACCTCCCATAGGTCCCATCGCTACATAGCACTAGGATTTCAATATTTGAATTTTGAGGAGACACAAGAAAAGAAATAAAAGAATAGCACAAGGCAGGGAATAGTCTTCTCTTAATCCACATTTTGCATTTGGATGGGCCTAATTTGACAAAGACTTAATCAATATAAGAAATTATCGTGACTGTAGATAGTCCTTTGTTGGTGAGGCCAATTTTTATCCCTTTATACCTCCCACTCTCACCTGGTCCTCAGGTGAGCTTGGTGAGCCTGTTTCATTCTCCCTTTTGCTCTTTACAGCATTGTGTTGGAACCACTAATCTGGTTACCCCGTTATTTTATATTTGAGGTAATTCAGTTCTATTTATCTCCAAATGGCTTTCCCAAGATCTCCTCATGACGTTCCCAAGGTCTCTTACCTTATAGCGTAGAATAGTCACTCGCTCCTTTAAAAACACGAAACTCCCATCCTCTAAGCGCAGCACTGAAGGATGGAATCCTTCCTGAGGATTTTTTTGAGACCAGCCTCAGGGAATCAAAGCACCACTATACAAAAATTGATGAGCTTGTATGCAGTTTAAAGTATTTCTTTTAACTTTTGAAATTACCTTTAAATAAAGTCACAGCAACAGTGAAAGTTTTGACAGTGACAATCTTGGGTTTAAGAGGACTAATATGAAGTAAAAAGAGATTTACTAGTGGAAAATGTGAGAAACTTTTTGGTAGCTCTATGAGTTGATGCCAGGCATATATGCAGGGAATAGAGATTTGTATTTATTTGCCTAATATCTCAGGGTGCATGTTGTCTTGAGAATATTGGGAGAAAAGCACACTGTGCAAGAACAAAAATAATTTTCTAGAGAAAGACCTCAACTAAAGTAAAAATAAAGTCATGATTTGTTGGCTTCCCCATGGCCATTCCTTCTTTCTTCTTTGATTACTAACAATTGATTTAACTTTGTGTTAGAGTATCTTTTCTTTTCTAACAGAGATCATTTCCAAGCCACTTATCTATCCATCTGTTTATCTGTTCATCTATCTGTCACCAGTGAAGGGGTTCATATCCCCCGCCTGCTGACCCAAGGATTAAAATCGAGAGGAGGTGCTGAAACCGGTTTGGCTCAGTGGATAGAGCGTTGGCCTGCGGACTGAAGGGTCCCAGGTTCGATTCCGGTCAGGGGCATGTGCCTGGGTTGCGTGCGCTTCCCCAGTTCCCCCACTGTGCGGGGGTGGCTGATCGATGTTTCTCTCTCATCGATGTTTCTAACTCTCTATCTCTATCTCTCTCCTTTCCTCTCTGTAAAAACTCAATAAAATATATTTAAAAAAATCGAGAGAGGAGGTGAAACAAATGTAGAAAAAAAGAGGTTTACTGAAAACAGGTGAGATGAAAAGGAAGAGAGAGGAGCTTGATGCATCAAGGAGCATACACCGGGAGTCTGGCTCCCTGTACTGCTGCTGCTGTCTGGCTCCCATAGCACTGGGTTTCTTTGTGCAGAGTGGATCTCTTTGTTTTTCAGGTTCCCCCATTAGGCCGGCATTGACTTGTGCTGATTGGTGCAAGGGTTTGAGGAGTACCCAGAGGAAATTCTAATCTTATCTGGGACAACCTCAAGAAATAACCAAAGGACATTCTCATCCATCTAGGAGGGGCTCAATCTGTCTTATATCCATCATCTAGTATCACAATTGGGTTGCATAGCACTTTTTATGGGTTCATTTCTTTCTCATATTGTACCATAATTGCCAGATCATATATACTTTTTTAAAAAC
>NW_006296539.1:705779-718479 GCF_000327345.1 Myotis davidii
ATGTAAGAAAGAGTTTAAAAGCACCTTATTCATTTCAGACATTCTTATATGCCATGCACCATGTTAGCTGCTGGGAGTAATACACTGAATGAAAGTCAATTAAGTGCCCACCCTCAAGAACTGTAGAAGAGGAAAACAGGCATTTCTGATACACATGAGATAATTGGCAATTAGAAGGAACATCTCTTAATCCTTGGGTGGGGAAGGTTTCCCAGAAAAAGTGACATTTCAAATGATTGGTAAAGGTTAAGAACAAAGTTGCCAAGTAAAGGAAGGTTTCTGAAAAGAAAAATCCAGAGTGCCATAGAAAAGAGCATAGCGTTTTCAGGGCATTACACATACTTTAGCTTGGGTTGAGCATGGAGATAAAGAAGATGGGGTAAGGGTGTGTGGTGACTGATGGAATTAGAACAGTGAGAATGAAGAGCCTTGCTTAAAAACCTAACCTACTTAGAGATTGCATTATTAATATTTAAAATATTTTCTTTCTTATACTCCCTCTGGGATATTTATCAGGTTACTTTTTTTTTCATGCTATGTCATCTAAATAAATTGCATTCTCTTTTCCCTTTAGAGTAAGGGTTTTATTTAGGTACCCAAGTCAAAACCACTATCAGAGACTCTAATTTTCTCCATTGGTGATCTAAATTCTTTTAATAGATTTTTAATATTATTATCATTCTTGAGTTCCTGGAATAAAACTCATTTTATTAAAAAAGTATTTTTCTTGGTAATTGTAGATTCATTTACTACTACTTTATTCAAGATTTTTGCTTATATATTTTGCTGAAGAGATTGTTTTTCAGCTGTATTTTTAAGTGCTAATATGTCAGAGAGAATAAGTAGAACTTGGTGAAATAAATCATCAAGTAACTTCCCATTATTTTCTATGGTCTGGTACATATTAAACCATATAGGAATGATCTTTCCCTGAAATGTTGAAAGCTGTATTATTTAGTAAGTAAAGTTTCTAATGAAGTCTTTAGGATTTTCTGTATGTAAAAATCATGTCATCTACAAATAGAGAAAATTTTCTTCTTCCTTTCCAATTTTGATTCCTTTTTTTTTTTCTTGCCTGATTGCTCTGGTTAGGACTTCCAGTACAATGCTGAACAGGAGTGGTGAGAATAGGCAACCTTGAGGTGTCTCCAGAACAAAATATGCCTGCCCTTTGTCTTTAGATATATCATAGTTTTTCAAACTAAGAATAACAGGAAGCATGGTTCTTGCTCTCTTAGGATAACAACTTGGTCCCTATTTCCTGCTACAAACACATCAGAAACATTGAGGTCCTTTCTCAGTGTAAGGCTGGATTATTTCTTTAGGTGATTAAAGAAATGGACATTTATGTGTCTTTATTTTCAATGTAAAGACATGAAGCTAAAATATTTTACTGTTCAGCTTAATACTAAACATTTAACAATCATCCTATATAATAAAGAGCTAATATGCAAATGGTCATCATACCGTCACACTGTCACGCCCTCACACCGGCACTCCATGATGACTCAGACACTCAACAGTGGGGAGAGAGGAATGGGGACCAGCCAGGCACAAATGAGCTTGTGAGAGAGGAATGGAGACCAGCCAGGCTGCAGCCTGGGAGAAGGACAAGCTGCACGCCCTGCGGTCCTGGGCACCAGTGCTGTGCCTGCGCCTGTGGACCGGGAGAGGGACAAGCTGCATGCCCCATGGTCCCGGGTACCAACGGCTGCACCTGTGGCCCAGGAGAGGGACAAGTCGCTCATCCCATGGTCCCGGGCACCAGCACCTGTGCCTGTGGCCCAGGATAGGGACAAGCCATCTGCCCTGCGGTCCCGGGTGCCAGCACCTGCGACTGTGGCCCTGGAGAGGGACAAACCGCCTGCCCCATGGTCTCGGGCACCTGCGGCAGGCCTGGGCAAAGCTGGCCTGGGTTCTGAGTTCCTGTGACCAGCCAGAGGAGGGAATCCTTGGGTCCTGGGTGCAGGGTGAGGCAGAGGCAGTTAGGGACAATCAAGCCAGCAGGGGAACAATTAGGGGCAATCAGGCCAGTAGGGGAGCAGTTAGGGGCAATCAGGCAGGCAGGCAGGCAGAGGTGGTTAGGGGTGATCAAGCAGGCAGGCAGAGGGGTCGGGGCAATCCCGCAGGTAGGCAGAGGGGTTAGGGGTGATTAGGCAGGAAGGTGAGTGGTTAGGAGCCAGCTGTCCCGGATTGGGAGAGGCAGTCGGATATCCCCTGAGGGGTCCCAGATTGGAGAGGGTGAAGGCTGGGTTAGGGACCCTCCCCCCCTCTGTGCATGAATTTCATGCACTGGGCCTCTAGTTTTACATATTTTTTTGTGAATAATTCCCTTTAGCACTGTAACATAATCTTCTTTGGAAAGTTTTATGCTTTTGTCTATGAAATCTAATTCGTCTGCTATAAAAATAGCTATCCCTAGTTTATACATTGTCACTTACCTGGCATATCTTTGCTTGCTCTTTTATTTCAGAAATTTCTGGATCACTATGTTCTAGGTTTGTCCCCAGAACTGACAGAGGATGGGAAGCATGGCACTTCCCAGCATGCACTGCTTGTAGGGTTTCTCTTAACTCTCTCCAGCATACAGTGCTTTAGGCTCAGTCCTGGATGACAATGGACTGTTGCCTTTCTTCTTTTTGCCCACTTATTTCTGTAAGATGTCTTTTCCTAACTGTTTCAAATCATGAAACCTGGTTTTTCCAGGAAGAGAAGTATTGATTGGGTGTTTTCAATCCACCTCACCTCAGATGAACTTACTAACAGAGTCTGATATTACATTGTCTCTAAGCCTTTGTTTTGGTGTAGTAGGTTTTCACATTTCTCTATATCCTCAGTGATGTTTTAGTATGAATTTGGTAGATATGGGTACCATTTTTAACTAAGAAATTCCAAGGTTGTTTTTCCATACTGATCGTTCCTCAACTAGAAAGGGAGTTACTATAGAAACGGAGTTACTAGTTGTGGGCTAATGTTTCTGACTCCAATCTTTTTTTTTGTTCAGCATGAATAATTTTGGGGAAAACAATTTATTTTTTTGCTTAGCATTTCCTTTTCCAGAGACATCAAGTACGTACATTATGACCATTACTTAGAAACAATGCACAGTTTGTTTGGATCTTGTGTGTTTGGTACGTGTGTGTTTTTCTAAACAGATGTTGAATAAAATCTTCAGGTCATGTGTGAGGCAGAATACTTAGAAGAATGCTTCAGAGTCCTGCCAACTTTAAACAACTTGTTAAGTACATTGTGTATTAAAGTGAAACAATGGAAAAGAGGAAGTGGTGGAAGGCTGCTTGGTTAATATTAAATGAAAGTCATCCCTCTCCCTAACATAAGACATGTCAAACCACAGTGAGTTATAAACTAAATGACGTTTGGAGAGCTTTTTCAGAAATCTTTGAACCAAACCAAACACAGCCGTAATGGCATATGCTTCATGTGAAATGTTTTGCCAGGTTGTTTTCTATAGATGAGCGATGAACCTGCAAGAGGCAGATTCTTGGGGTCAATCTTAGGACCGCTCTCCAAATAGAAGAGGTGTAGCAGGTACAGGTCATGAAAAGAGTGGATTTAGGAAGACAGGGAAGATTTTCCTGTTAAGACAGAAGATCTGGCACCACTTTAGACTGGCTGAGGGCTTGTTTTTTAAAGTTCTTCAAGTAAGCCCAAACATCCATTCCACGCAGGCTGTGAACTTCCCAGGACAACCAGGCAGAAGAGTCAGGACTAGGGGTAAGGAAGATTCCCAGTTTCCTTACTATGATGGTTACTTTTATGTGTCAACTTCATTGACCATAAAAGATACCCAGCTATTTGGTCAAACACCATCCTATATGTCACTGTGAAGGCAATTTTCAGATGAGATTTGTATTTAAATCAGTAGACTTTGAATAAGGCAGATTACTTACTCTCCATAATGTGTGGGTGGGCCTCAAATACTCAGTTGAAGACCTTAATTAAAAAAGATTGTGGTCTCCTGAGGAAGAGGGAATTCTGCCTCTAGGCTGTCTTTGAACCCAGCTACCATGTCAACTTTTCTGTGGTTCTCTAGCCTGATGGCCAGTCCCTACAACTGGTGTGAACCAACTCCTTAAAATAAATCTCTATCATCTATCTATCTTATCTGTCTGTCTGCATGTCTGTCTGTCTATCTTAATGGTTCTGCTTCTTTAGAGAATCCTGACTACTACTTACCAAAGTATAAAGAAGACATTACGCCACAGGCCACCTAGGCAGGTCCAACTCATCCTTTCTTTGATAATAATTCAGCCACTCTTTCAAAGGCGTGCAATCAGTGCATGCCCAAATCTGAAAAAAATCCTAGAATGACTCTCCATTTCCACAAAGTCAGGTCCAGACTTCTCTGGCTGTGAGTTAGGACTTGTTAAATCTGGCCTCATGTTTACTGTCCTACTGATCACCCTCTAACACAAAACCACGTGACGGTGTCTTTTTCTCTACTTGCATTTGCCAGAAAAATTTTCTCTTCTGCACCTCGATAGTCAGTTTCTCATGAATGGAATGCCCATCTGTTTTTCCTTTTTAAAGTTATTCCACTCCTCAAAGTCCAGCTCAAGTTCCACCTCCTCCATGCAATCTCTTATGACTTTTTCTTTCTCTCAACTCCATTTGCATCTCTGGTCTACCTCCTATTGCAATTACTCATTCTCCATTATTGATTCAGGAATGTAAATTAACTCAATCGTAGACTCCCAGAGAGGATACTAATCCTTTTATGCATTCTGCTTATCCCATGAATGTCATCTGGGGTTATGCAATTCAACCTTGTGTTTTCTAGACCAATACCTGCTGTTAAACTGTACAGTCTCCTACCTACTTCCTATTAGAAGTTAATGGTCCTATCTTGCTGTAGTTTCAATGTAAACAATGCCAATGACTTCCTAGTAGCTATTGTCCATTTCACACATTAGTAAACTGTCATTTACTGCCTTGTGATAATTCCTGGTACCATTATCTTTTGAGGTGTTGTTTGCTCATCTTGTGCTTTAATATTTTATCAATTTGTATCTCAAAGTTAAAAACTTTTAATTTGCTCTGTGGTGTCTGGCACATAATAGACCCTCTAAGAGCCAAGCTATGATATAAAAGAGTATGGGGAAATGTTCTACTCTTTGGTGCAATGTTCTACCTTTTCATACCTCCATGAGGTTCACATAGCTTCTTCCTCTACTCTTATCTGAAGACAACATCTTATCTCTCAAGGCTGAGCTTAAATCTCACTCTTCTGTGATGCCTTTTCACTCTGGCTGTGTTAGTTACTCCTCTCTAGAAGCCCCCCATAACCCATAATTCTATTGCAGCACATGAATTGTGACTATCGGCTTCCTCATAATTCTTCTCTGTCCCAGTCCTCAATAAAACATCTGGTTCTCAAGGGAAAGCCTATGTCTTATCTAGCTATGAATCTCAGTTCTTGGTACATAATAGATAATAAGTTATTAATGATTGAATAAGTGAAAAATAAATGTTAGTCAAAATAGTTGAATATGCTTACTTTTTGGAGTCTTGATTTGCACATAGGGTAGAAGTGGATATGATACTCTATCCACTTGAGGAGATTGTCCAGACTCTTTTCTCAATAATTTGGAATCATATTTTCCTTTATTGGGGACGATGATCTTCATTTTGTTGTTAGGAAGAAAACAATGTATAATTACCTTTAGGAGAGGTAACAACGACTCACCATGAACAATCCTATAATTAAAACCAGAACTTTTTTCTGAGATTAGATTTTGATGAATGATGGTGAAGGAATTGAGGTGAAGCTTCATGGTCCTGGATGTTGGATGAATTGGGTAAGACGTCATAGGAAAGGATGCTGGAGATCTCAAGATAGCCTCATATTGGCCTGCCAGGGACTCTTACGTCACCCTAAGATCCCGGTGGGAGAGATCTTCTTAGTGCCTTTGCAGGTATGTGTTGATTTGTCTTGGTTCTACCAACTCTGCTACCTTTTATTTTCACAATCTCACATAAAATGTTTAACTTTTCTAAATCCCAGTCACCTTGTATATAAATGGGGATTACTATATATAACTAAGAAATCAATTGGAGGGATTAAATGAGATGATGTATATGAGAAATGATATAGCTTTTTGCAAACTGAACAAAGTAGTATGTTATTTTGTATTTTTCCCAGTAACTACTACTATGCCTGACATCTAATGGGCATAGTTTTTTTAATGTCACATATTGCACCAATGTAGTATATAGCTTATGGCCATGATTAGAATTCTTGCAAGTTTGTTTCAGAATCAAACCAGGAAAAGAGTTTTTTGAGCAGAATAGCTGAGCCACATTTCTCACAATGATAATTATATTCCCTACTTCTGAAGACTAGACTCCACCCTTTACCCTTTGCCCATTAGTGCACACACCTCATTTTTTTTTAGCACCCTTTATTGTCATATGTTAGATATAGGAAATTCAGCAATTCTTTTCTGAGGGTCTCTGACTGATGACAATGCACATGCGAATGGACCATGGCCAAAGAGGGCTTCTTGGTTCATAGTCACCCAGCATATATTTTCATCAGCCTTTGGGGAGTACCCATGTTGTAGCCTCTTTCCACATAAGAGATTCCTCACCTGAGGCTGTGCCTACTGTTGCAATATCTTTCCCATTGAGAGATTATTCCAGTATTCCTGAGCTCATATCATTATTCATTTTTAAATGTTCATCTGCTTTTTAAGAATTTGTCCCTCCTTTATTGAACTACAACAAGATAAAAAGAGTTGAGTTTAGGGATAAAAGGCTAGTTTTCAAGAATAATAATGGAATGAAGATAAGGTCAAAGCCCATCCCTCCTCTTGAGCCCTTGGATAGCATAGAAAGGATCCCACACTGAAATGAGCCACCCAGCCTTGGGCATGTGTCACTGTGCACCATCACTCTGCTGGATAGTGGTTTTCAGTGATCTTTCTACTCAGTACATCCTGAGTATGCCTTGGGCAATGATAATTAGCAGACCCACAGACTGTGACTAGATAGTTACATTGAGAAGGTTTCTTCAGGAAGGAAGCGATCCTACAAAACATTGTGGCAGGTGTCAGAGTGTGTTGTATATTTGGTACTTTGTGTAATTGAACAGCATGTGGTTGTGATTGGTCCCTTGGTATAATGATTAATTCTATGTATCAACCTGATTGAGCCACAGGGTGATCAGATAGTTGGTTATATATTATTCTGGGTATTCCTCTGAGGGTGTTTTTGGATGACATTAACATTTAAATTGTTTGCCCGAATCAAACAAATTGTTGTCTGTACTGTGGTGGGCCTTATCCAATCAGTTGAAGGACTGAATAGAACAAAAAAGCTGACCTTCCCCTTAATACAAGAGAATTCTTCCTGCATGACTGTTTTTAAACTGGAATATCAGCTTCTTCCTGTCTTTGGACTCAAACAGAAACATTGGGTCTCCTGGGTCTCGAGCCTGCTGGCCTTTGGACTGGATCTGCTATCACACTTCTGGTTCTCAAGTCTTCCGACTCAGACTGGAACTAAACCATCAGCTCTCCTGGGCCTTTGGCTTGCCAACTCACCCTGCAGATTTTGGGTCTTACTGGTCTCCAAAGTTGTGTGAGCTAATTTCTTATAGTAAATGTCTCTCTCTATGTATACATCTTATTGGCTCTGTTTCTCTGGAGAACCTAGTGTCTCTGTATAGCTCTGAGCTCTGTCTGAGATCAGTGATGGGCCAGCATGATTGATAAAGATGTGAAGTTCACAGAAGGGTTATTCAACCAGCTCATGTGGCCCTATCTGTGTTTCCAGGTTGGCAAGATCAGAAATTTCTGCAACTCCAGCAGGTCCTGACCTGGGTCCAGGTCCTGCTCTGTCCATGTCTCCTCGAAGGGGATTTTCTAGCCACTAGGGAAGCCGGGGCCTCTCTGACTAAAGTGGTGGAGAGAATCACTGCCTAATGGGCCTGGAAAGTGGCACATAAAGATGAAAACAATAGCGTACTAGGGTTTGAAGGCCAAGGCAAGTTGCCTATCAGAAACCCACCCAGATTTTCTGAAATGAAATTTTCACCCCAGTTACATTCTTGGTGTGTGTTTCTGAAGCAACGTGTGTTTTTTTTGTGTGTGTGTTTTTGTTTTTTAATTCTAAGGCTCAATATTTGAAGATGCGCGCGGTTCAGAAACCTTTTTCATCCATGAATGGGAGGAGAGGAAGTGGGGAAACACTCTCTGGGTGCTATTTTAGTGAATCACGAGGTACAAGTCTAGGGTAGGATAGGAGTCAGTGGAATAGCTTCTAATTCTATTTCTACTTTTAAATTAGCAGATGACCTTCAGAAAGTCACTTAATTGCTCTTGTCTTCTTATGTCTACTCACTTCTCAAAAAAATGGTCCTCTTAGCAACTCTCAGGTGTATAATACAATATTGTTAACTGCACTCACTATGCTGTACACTATATCCCCAGAACTTACTCATCTTATAATTAACGTTATTGTGGTAAACATTTCACATTATATGTGCATATCAAATTATCATGTTGTATACCTTAAACTTATACAATATTATATGCCAATAAAGCTGTGTGTGGGGGGGAGGGGGAGAGGGATAAAAAACACAACAAAAGAAAAAGTGGTCCTTAAACCAGCATCCTCCACATTACCTTAGAAATTTAGAAATGTAGGTTCTCACTCCCTCCCCAGACCTACTGAATCAGATCTGCATTTTAGCAAGATTTCCAGATGACCAATGATCTGCTTACATGTTAAAGTTTGATAAGCATTCCTATGGAGGAAGGAGCATAACACTTTGGACTTAATTAGAAACTACTCTTTTCTTGGTCACTCCTGTGTGACTTTGGACGTCACTAAAACTCCATGAGCCTCAATTTCTCTATGTGAACATTAGGGATAAAAATATCTGCCTAGCAACCTGATGGAGTTTTCATAGGATCATATTAATTTAAAATGTCATACACAGATATGGAGTGACTTCTCTGGGCCTGGGCCTGTGCTAAGCATGCAGAACAAACAGATAAATAAGACACCGTCCTGTTGTACAAGAACTCAGCCTCTAGCAATGGGAAAATACGTATGAAAGCACTTTGTGAATGCAGAGGGCTACCTAAAGGTTAGCTATTATTAGTATTAATGGAGATAATAATACTTGCCCTACTTTTGCTGCATGGTTATTATTAAGTTCAAGTGAGATAAAGCATGTCAAAGCCATTTGAAAAGCTGAAAAGTACTGACGTAAGAACATATTATTAGTATTATTATTGCCATCACCGAGTGAATGATAATTAAGTCCAGTAGGGGAAAACCTAGATTTAATTACATTTACTCAGGTTGCAGAGGATCCTGGAGTTTAAATACCAAACTTGGGACTCTTGCTTGCTTTTGGTTCCGTAGGGGAGCTGCATCGAAAATTAAGAGTCTGTTAATACTTCTGCTATTTCAGACTATCTGATCCTAGAAGCAGGGATTTATTTGCAGTTTGTTGGCAGCTCAGTGAAATGCATCCACCTGTGAGGTGGAATTTTCTATCTGATGGGCAGCCTGACAATAGCACTACACTGCTGATTCCGATATGGGCAGGTGGAAAAAATACAGGAGGCTGTGTTCTGGGAGGTCCTCTATCTGGGCACCTACTGAATGGCAGTCCCTGCTGTGCGTATGACGTCTGTGGAGACTGTGGCATCATGCTGAAACCCTGGGTGTTCATGGTGGGCAAAGGAACTTAGAAACCATCCAGTCTAAAATCCAGCCTGAAGAAGGTGAAGACACTGGCCAAGAGAATTGGCGTGTCATATATGCCTTGCTCTGGACCACACTTCAAGTTAATAGGAAGGAACTTGAAAATTCATTTCTCTTAACTCCCAGCCCAATGTTTCCTCATTCTTCTTGGTGTCCTGGAGGGTGCTTTTTTCTCTATTTTGTTTGGAGTAGTGAATGTACCTGCAGTTTTGGTCTGGATGTGTCACACGTATCTACTCTCCTTTATGTCCTTGATACTGGAGAGGCGGTCCCTACTCTTCTTTCTCACTGGCTGTTGATCTTCTCTCTGTGGCATGGTCAGTGCAAATCTCAATGAGGTAGAGAAAGGGCAAGATGGACATTTCCATCCCCTGCAGTACTCATGTGTGTTGTTCACTCTGTTGTTACATACTCACCATGCTCTGCCTTGATTTTGAGTTAGTCATGTATGTGTCTATCTCTCCCACTAGATTACAAGGCGCTGGGGCTCTGGAGGTGGCAGCCCCACTTTTGTGATCCAGATTTGTCACTTGGTAGTTCTGTGATCTTGGGCAAGCGACATCATCCACTCTGAACCTGTAAATTGAGATATAGTTGTATCACCTTATAGATGAGGGAAATTAAATAATACAGGCGAAGTCATTGATCTGGTGTAGTTACTGCTAACTCCATCTCTGCTGCTCATAGATGTGGTTTGGTGGTGGTGGTGATGGGCAATATCTGATTAACTCCTCACCTTGCCAGGCTACACTCCTGCAAATGGACTCTCAAAACAAAAGTGGCCTGTGCCCCCAGCATTACAGATCTTTCAATCACTAGTGGGTCACTTACTCTCACTATTGGTTCTTTTCCAAGGAGCTTGGGTCAGTTTCCTCCTGGACTCTTAACTACCATTTCTCTGGACCTGTGGTGTTACTTTTCATCCCTGATGTCTCTCATGCTCATGCTTATTCACATTTTATTTTAAAGAATGGTGATGATTCATTCAGGAGAAAAATACTGCTTGCTCACCTCTGTGTGGAGTTGAGAAAAGCTTGATGCTACCTGGCTTGGGACTCTTACCTGGGCCTCAGCACGTTGCAGTCAACCTTTTCCATCTTGTAGCTCACAGCTGGAGGTGAACTCTTCCCTCTCTGACCCTGCCACTAGACTATATGCGTCTCAGGGGCAGGCATACCTTGTACTACTCCAGCTCCTCCTCTGCCCCCCAAGCACCTTGAATCTAGTAGAAACTCAATGCTGAGTTGCTTGATTCCTGCTTCTTGAACTTGATGCTCTTCCTTTGATTAAATGGAGAGGTTTCCTCTTAGCAGTAGGTCTTAGAATTCTTTTGAGAGTGCGTCTCAAGTCCTTTACTAGGAAAATGCCTTCTTAGCCCATTTGGGGTAGAAATTGAGCCTCAGGGCCTATAGATCAGTGCTGCGTTTTCTGAAGGAGAAAAGGTATTTTGCATAACAAAGGGAAAAGATACTTTTCTGGGGAATGGGAAATTTGGGGAAAACATGGAGGGGGAGAGAACTGGCCAGATATCATGAGCATGATGGCAGACTGCTGTGTCTTGGAAGTGATGGCTCCTACCCAGTTTCCAATTGGAGGTGCCTGGTGTGACTGGCTCTTCTGTGGGCATTGGCAAAAGGCTGATTCTGTCTGTGGGTGGATGGGAAGGCAGATTTCAAGACCATATAGCTCTGTGATGTCACAGAAACTGGGGAGGAGCACAGGCAGTAAATAAATTTTGAACTTCTGGGGTCTGATGCAATGTGTGTGGGATGTGGTAATTAGGAATTTAAGCCTAGAAAACAAGGGGAAGAAGGCCCTCAGTTGTGCTCTGCATTATACTCAGATTGAGTCTGGCACAAAGGGATCAATTTGAAATGATATGCTGCCAGGATTTTTTGCTTCCTGGCAAAGGGATATGGCTCAATTTCAATGGGAAGCTATTGATACCAGAAGGCCACTCTGAGTCACCTCATCCAGGGGCATGCGCAAGCTCCCATTATGCCCAGCCATGAAGCTAGCTTTAGGCACTTGAGCCCCTGCCATTCTCCCTCCTGTCCTCTATCTCAGTATATACAGGTGGCAGCTACCACTGGCTTGTGCTGTAGGTGACTCTTACCTGCACTAAACAGCACACCTCTTCCACTGAGGGCTGCGGAGCTAGGCTGGCAGTGCAGCTTGCACACCTGTAGAGTGGTCCCTAGGGCAGAGAGTCCATGTTCAGTTTTCTTACCTGCATGACCAGAAAGAGGAGGCAGCTAACCAAACCCATGTGCATATTTTAATGAGCAGATGAAGGTTCTGAGTTTCCCAGGTTATCCTTTCAAAGAGCAGCTCAAGTCTTTGCTGGGCTCTTTCAGCTTTGCTGTTGGCAGCAATGGCTCTAAGATCATAAGAGGTGGATCAATATATACTTTTCTCACTATGCTTTACCTACAGCTGTTCACATATTTGGTTTCTTCCAATGTTTTTTTTTTTTTTTTCTCATGGACTTAACCAGAGGAGGAGTTTTATAAAGCATAATGCAATATAAGTTAAAATTAACAGAAGTTTTAAATTAAAAAATGATCTTCAATAATTCTTGGGTTAACAGAGAAATCAAAACTGCAAAACTGAGAAAATAACCAACAATGAGAATACTACATATCAAATTTATGCTTATGGTGTTCTCAAAGGAAATGTCACTGCAGTGAATGCTCTCATAAATAAACAATAAAAATGGAGAGAAACTAAACTGAGAGATGCAAAAGGTTAGATGAACGATGTTAAATAATCTGCTAGAAGAAAAATGTAAAAGTTGATATTATTAAATTAGAATTCCTAAAGATAATAGAATGTATTAATAAATCTAATAGATATTTCTTTTAATGTAATAAAAATAGAACAAACTCTGGCTAATGTAAATTACAAAGGTAATAAGAATACAAATGTTTAATATGATAAATAAGAAGGAGGATATACT
>NW_006296539.1:718548-727901 GCF_000327345.1 Myotis davidii
ATGGACAAATTTATGTGAGCACTTCTGAAAACACTACATAAATGATTAATTTTCTTATATCTATAAATCAACAAGTTGACTCAAGAAGAAATTTAAAACCAGAACAGAACAGTAGACATAAAATAATTGGGAAAAATTTAAAGAATTGCTTCTTTATTGGGATGATCACTTAGTAAGTTATATAATGTCTAATCACTGGGGTGTACAACTATGTAAAAAAAAAAAAAGAAAGAAAAAACTACTTATAAGAAAAGTTCCTGGTACATATAGTTCTACTGTGTTCTTCTTTTATTTTATTTTTATGAAAACCAGCAATCATAAAAGAAAAATGGGGAGATTTGATTACATAAAACTTAAAGTTTATTAGGACATAAGATATAAAGTTCTGAGATGAGAAATGAAGAATTATGTGCAATATATAAAAAAGGGTTACTATCCTTTATCAAGAATTCTTAGAGATTAATAAGAAAAATCACTTAATAATGAAAAATGCGCCTACCTGTAGATTCAGAAGGCTCAGCTCTAAGAATCTACTTCTCAGAAATAATTATTAGTTTTTAAAGATAAATGTATAAAGATGTTTATTGCACCATTGTCTTAAGAAATCAAATGTTCTAGAAAAAATATGAATATTCAGTGTAGGGGAATGATTATAGAAATGACAGAGGTAGTAATAATCAATTAATTTCTTAAGCTCACATCTTGGGAGCAATTCTTTACTTCATGTGTATACCATATCCAATCCATTAGCAAACTGCTGTCTATCTCTTAAAAATGATTCCAAATCTGAACCCAACTCTCAACTTCCACGGCTCCCCCTTAGTTTAAGCCCCACCATCTCTACCCTTAGATTCAATAGTTTCCTACCTGGTTTCCCTGCTGCCATTCCCTCATCCTGCTGTTCGTTATGTGCATGGGGACCAGAGTGAGGAATTTAAAATGTAAAAGAGGTGCCACACTCTTGCTCAAAACTCTCTAGTGTCTGTCTTCCCATGGTGCATACAAGGACATCTATAGTCTGACCACAGCCTACAGGGTGTCACTTGATTCCCTATTTGGCCATTGATCTACCTCATTTCCTCTCCTTTGTCCCCTTGCTCACTTCTCTACTGACTATGGCTTCTTGCTGATGTTCCTTGAGCATCTATAAGGATCATTGAACTTGATGTTCCATCTGCTTGATGTTCCTCTAAGTCAGTGGTTGGCAAACTCATTAGTCAACAGAGCCAAATATCAACAGTCCTTCTTCAAAATAGACTCGCCCAGGCTGAAAACCAACTTCTGCGCATGGGCCACGAAGTTTCAATCGCACTGTATGCGCGCCTGCACGTGGTATTTTGTGGAAGAGCCACACTCAAGGGGCCAAAGAGCCACATGTGGCTCGCGAGCCGCAGTTTGATGACCACGGCTCTAAGTTATTGGCATAACTGCCTCCTTCACTTCCTTTGCATCTTTGCTTGATTTTTACCCTTCTCAGACCATTCTATTTAAAATAGCACATCCCTCCTGACCCTTTCTACATGATGACACATTCTGAGGAAACACAAGTCCCATGTCTAAGAAAGCATTAAAGTGTAGTTTAAGTCATTGCTAAATTCCCTCACACAGCTCCCAAAGGTGAGTGACAATAGTGTCCCCTACAGCGGTTTCAGTGCTTACATGCCAAGATTGCTTACTTTACACGGATTGTCTCATTTAATTTTCATAATGACTCTTTTCATTGTTATTCCTTATTTACAGGTCATGAATCCGAGGCTGAACGATGTTAAATAATCTGCTCCTGATTTCTTGCATGTAAGTGAGGGAGCCAGGATTTGAACCCTGACAATGAGGCCTGGCACCATCAGAGCCCACTGCCTCACAGGGCACGAGGCATTTCTTTCATCCTCACTCTTGCACTGTCTCACAAAGCGCAGCCGTTGTCTTTAATCTCAGGTTTCACTCTCTCAAAATTTCCCCATATTATTGACCATATTTCCTATACTGTACTTTACATCCCATGACCATTTTGTAACAACCAATTTGTACTTATTAACTCCTTCACCTTTATATATATTATTGATTTTTTACAGAAAGGAAGGGAGAGAGATAAAGAGTTAGAAACATCGATGAGAGAGAAATATTGATCAGCTGCCTCCTGCACATCTCCTACTGGGGATGTGCCCACAACCAAGGTACATGCCCTTGACCGGGATTGAACCCGGGACCTCTCAGTCCGCAGGCTGACGCTCTATCCACTGAGCCAAACTGGTTTCGGCAACCCCTTCACCTTTTTTTAACCAGACCCCCAACCCCTTTCCTCTGGCAACCACCAGTCTATTCTCTGTACCTAAGAGTCTCTTTTTGTTTTGTTTGTTTGTCTTTCTGTTTTGTTTGTTAAATTCCACATATATTGGTAAGCGAAATCATCTATCCTAATATTTAAAAAGCCAGGGGCCGTCATGACTGAAACAACCGGATATATGATCGAACAGCAGGCTGTGTGGGGCGACAAGGCCAGCAGGGGGGGTTAGTGAGGGATGACCAAACAACTGAACAGCAGGCTGCGTGGGGCTACCAGGTCAGCAGGGGGGAGGCAGTTGGGGGTGACCAGGCTGGCAGGGGGAGGCAGTTAGGGGTTATCAGGCCAATAGGCAGAGGCAGTTAGGGGTGATCAAGCTGGCAGGGGGGCAGTGGCCTAAACTGGCAGTCAGACATCCCAGGGCAGGTCCCAGTTTGGAGAGGGTGCAGGCTGGGCTGAGGGGACCCTGGCCATGCACAAATTTCATGCACCAGGCCTGTAGTATATATATAAAAGCCTAAGCGACCAGCCAACAGGTCGACCTGCTGGTAGCTATGCCACACAATGACCACCAGGAGGCAGACGTTCAACACAGGTGTGGAAACCACAGGCATGGAAACATGGAAAAGACTGATGAATTTCAGAAGGAAGAGGGGAGGAGAGTGGGCAGGAAGAGATTAACCAAAGATCTTATATGCATACTAGAAGCCCGATGCACGTGCACCAGTGGGGTCCCTCAGCCTGGCCTGTGGGGATTGGGCTGAAACCAGCTCTCTGACATTCCCCAAGGGGTCCTGGATTGTGAGAGGGGTAGGCCAGGCCAAAATACCCCACTTGTGCACAAATCCATGCATGGGGCCTCTGGTATTTTAATAACTATGTATAGTGCCAGGTGGGTCCTGCAAATAAAGATGGGGTACTTTGTAAAGTATATTGTTGTCTAACCACTATGCTGCACATCTGAAACTAATCCTATATAATAAAAGGCTAATATGCAAATAGATTGAATGGCAGAACCACCGGTCACTATGACACGCACTGACCACCAGGGGGCAGGTACTCAATGCAAGAGCTGCTCTTTGGTGATCAGTGTACTCCCACAGGGGGAGTGCCACTCAGCCAGAAGCCAGGCTCATGGCTGGCAACGACAGTGGTGGTGGTGAGAGCCTCTCTGCCTCTGCGGCAGCACTAAGGACCCCTCGGGGGATGTCTGACTGATGGCTTAGGCCTGCTCCCTATCCTCTCTCACTAGCCTCTTTGTCCTCATTTGCATAAAAAGCCCCAAAAGGCAGCCCATCCTGTCACACTCTCCTGAGGGATGGGGAAGGGATGGGGAGGGTGGGGTGGGGAGCAGCCTGGGGATTCATCCTTGTTAGTTATTTTCAAACTCTTAGGAAATGCCTCTGTAGTTTTTCAGTTTTGAGCACACACCTGCCGAAGCACCACAGTGGACATGGTTTCACTGCCCTCTCAATTTCTATAGAACGTATTACTGTTTCCATTCATTTCACCCTAGTATTTAACAATACAGGGCAATTGGTAGCTGTGCTGCCTTGAGCAAGCTACTTTACCTCTTTGTATCTTAGTTTCCTACTCTGCAAAATGGGGAAAATGATATCTACATTTTGGAGTCATCATTGGGATCAAATGACAAAAGATACCTATTAGTACCTGACATATAGTTGACATTTTTTAGACACTAGAGGCCTGATGCATAAAATCTGTGCATGGGTAGGGTCCCTAGGCCTGGCCAGCGATCAGGCCGATCTGTGGGGCAACCAGTGGTTTGATCGGGGGTGGGAGGGCGGGAGGAGAGGGCCCTGCTGGCACCCATCTTGGCTGGCCTGGGGCCTGAAGGCTGGAGGCAGCTCCTACGTTGAGTGTCTGCCCCCAGTGGTCAATGTGTGTCATAGTGACTCATCATTCCACCAGTTGTTCCACAGTTCTGTTGATTTGCACATTAGGCTTTTATTATATAGGATGCGTTGATTTTGATTCAGATGAGAGCAAAATAACTATCTTTCCTCATACTTGCAATGTTGTGTCATTGTATTAGTTTTGAGGAATCACTGGAAGAGAAGCCTCAATTTCACAGCAAAAGAAATGATTTGATCAAGATTAATGGTAGCCCTGGCCGGTGTGGCTAGGTTGGTTGAGCATCATCCCATGTATCAAAAGGTCATGGGTTTGATTCCTGGTCAGGGCACATTCTAGGTTGTGGGCTCAATCCCCAGTAGGGGGCATGCAGGAGGCAGCTGATTGATGTTTCTTGTATTGATGTTTCTCTCTCTCTCTCTTTCTCCCTTCCTCTATCTCTAAAATAAATACTAATGTATTTTTTTTTTAAAGATTAATGGTATATAAAAAGTAAAATCATATAAGCTTTCTCCTGTACATGACTTTCAGGTCAGATATCTCTGAATGTAGCTTTTGTGGGTCCCTTTGAGCATCAGTATCATATGCATAGTGTGATAGACAAAAGATGGAACTCTGAGGTAGGGGATCTGGGTTCTGGTCCCATCTGCTTCTAACTAGCTATGTGATCCTACTCAAGGCACGTATTTTTCATAATACTGTTTTTGTGTGTGTGTGTCTTAAATGGGAAATATCTCCAAACAACCAAACAACAACAGAAACCTTCTCTGCTTGCTTCTTAGGGTGGCTGGGTCAAGAAAGATAACCCATATAGAAGTATTTTTTTTACCCTGGCCAATGTTGCTACGTGGTTAGCACCAAAGAATTGTGGTTTCATTTCTGGTCAAGGGCTTGTACCTGGGTTGCAGATCCAATCCCTGGCCCAGCCAGAGCTTGTGAGGGAGGCAACCAATTGATCTCTCTCTCTCTCTCTCTCATCTCTCCTTCCCTCCCTTCCTTCTTCTACTCTCCAAAAATCAATGGAAAAAAATATCCTCGGTTGAGGATTAACAAAAAAAGTATTTTGTCTATCATAAAATACTATAAAATATGAGAGATTATTATAATAATGTTACAGTCTTCTTGTCAATGGAAAAAAAATTGCAGCTATAATCAGCATGTCCCCCAATGTCAGATTGCCAGGTGCGTTCTGTAGATGTTGAACAGCTTCCATTTCTTCAGGGGAGACGCTGCTCAGGGTAACTGCATCAGCATCAGGATTAGGAAGGGCGCGATCAAAAACTGGATCTGTAACTACAACGACCTCCACAGGCCATAGGATTGCTCCCTCTGCCTTTGTAGACTGTGACTCAGCTTTGGACCATGGAGGGGAGCAATACCTGTTTGCTATGAAATTATCTCTCCCTCTCTTTATCTATCTATCTATCTATCTATCTATCTATCTATCTATCTATCTATCTATCTCCTATCTGTCATTGATCTATCAATCATCTCTTTCTTATCATCTATCATTTTTTTGAAACCATGGCAGAAGTTCTTGATCCAAATTCCTCTTGCTGCAAAAGCTGGGTTTACTCATTGTCATAAAATAGGAATGCTCCAGAATGGCTGCTTGCTACACAATCAAAGACATCTCTCTATTACACCCGTGTCTAGCTGTCTGCCTGTCAGTCCTCTATTCATCTGTTTATCCATTTATTAATTCAAAGTTTTGTTCAGCGCAGCCATTCAATTATACCTGCTAGTGTTTGTCCTTTTATCTTGATTTTTTTTGTCTGTCTTTGGATCCAACCTGGAATAGGAATTCTGGCTTCCATCCAAGGAAGCTTCATTCAGCTTGTTCTCAGCCAAATAGTAGTCTAAATTTAGAATCCCACAAGGTTTTGAGAATGTCTTTCAACCATTGAGTGATTATCTGAACTCCATCCAAACCTTCATGCTTGAAGACTCTGCTATTGTTAATTATGGCTCCTGTTCACTGCTGGTCAGTCACCTGGCTGTTTTCCTTTTGCCTGGGAAACGACCTTGCACAAATTCCCTGGATTGTTCAAAACCAGCTGCATGGCGGAGGCTGGTTGACGATGGGTGAACCAAAGAAGGTTGCTAGCTTTCAGCTCAGCCTTTCCTGGACCAGGGCCCAAAGCTCCGGCTTTGCAGAAACTTATTTACCTGAAGAGCAGTTTTCCTTAACAAGTGTTCATGGTACTGTCTGAGCCACAAAAGCCTCATGGGAACTCTGGGCCAGAAAGCACAGGGATGGGTGTGGCCATGACTGCAGTGGGGATGGGATCAGTGCCTCTGGGATACACGCCCTCCCCATCACCGGGGTAGCTGTGGTTTGTTGGTTTGATGTTAGTACATCCCAGATGAATATAGTTCCCTTTATTCTGAATTCTAGCTGGGGACCTGAGAAAGGTCATTCTTGGTTTTAAAAAAAATACAGCCAATATGTTCTTTTAAAAGAGAAAAACAACAAAACAGGTTTTGCAAGGGTTGAATTTTCAGTTCTGGAGTTTCCCACACTATCTATGAATGGCCTTGGCAAGGGCAGCCCATGGCTATTTAGGGCAAAAAGGGTAAAAATAACATCTTATACTGGTGCCGAGCCTTATACTTTGTCTTTTCAACAATCACTGATTGCATACATAATCTCTGTTAGGTAATGTTGTGGATAAACAAAGGAATACAGCAATGTTCTTTCCCTCAGGGAGCTCAGAGATCAACACTGATGGAAACAGATGAAACACCCACTGTTCATGCTCCCACACAGTGTGACTGCAGGGGAGAGGGTGGAGCAGGCAGTGCTGTTGTGTTGAAGGTAAGGCCATTAGAGAAGTAGGACACAATATTGTAAATCTTTAAGCTTGAAGGCACTTTCGATTTTACATCTTGCATACTCATTTGAAAGATGAAAGAACGTCATCCCAGATGTGCAGAAACTTGCCTAAGGTCATGCAGCTTGATTATCAGTGCAGTGGGTCTAGGGTTCTAGTCTTTAAGTTCTCAAGGCAGTGCTGCCCCCTCCCCCCACTCCCCAAATATCTTGCATATTCAGGAATGGACCTGAGCGTTTTGATGAGGTGCTGGATGGTGCAGGGTTAATCTATGGCCAACTGGGCCTAATTCCCGGCCTTTCACATGATCTTACTACCAGAGCTTTATGCTCAGGGGCTCTCCAGGATCAAATATCGTCCTGCACTTGGAGCAGTTAATGATTTCATTTGTAATCTCTCTCAGAGGGTAGCACTTAGTAGAAGGTCTCAGGAACAGTAGCTAATACACTTTCAGGCATGGAGTCCAGGTAGATTTGAGGGCTGGAGAGTTTACCTTTGTCCTCCCAGCTACACTATCAAAGACCGCTCAGTAGCTCTAGTTTTAGGGGCAGGGAAATTGTGGAGGGAAATCCTCTGCTCTCATGTCAGAGCCACTCCTTACCTCACAGAAGTGCACTGGGAACCCGCTCATAACCACTGCTCCCAGGTGAAACTAGGTAGAGGAGAAACTGATGTCTTCCAGAAGACCCAGAGCAATGACATAAATGTCAAGGTCACGCAGCTGGTATGGGACCTTGGTGCTCAGCCTGTCTGATGAAGTAGCAGCTTCCTGCTTAACAGCCTCTAAATTAGTACAGACGCCCACAGATGCTGTGAGAATGGTGACCCGAAGAACCAGGTTTGGAGGCAGAGGCTCTTCGACTGTGCAAATCCATCATATTGTGCTCCCCTTCTCCCAGGCATGGGTCTCCCGATTTGACAAGCACTGTTGTGGGCCTGTGCTGTTATTTAATTCCTGGTTGCTCTTTGACTCCATTTGGAGAATATTAATGAGAGAGAGAGAGAGAGAGAGAGAGAAAGAGAGAGAGAATTTCTACCATAGTTGGATCCAGGCATCTGAGTTTGGTAATATTTGGATTCTGAGGGCCTTAATCTCAGAGTATTCTAGACTAAAAGTTTTTCAAGTTGTTTAAAGTGATAGAATCTTTATGCATCTGGTGGTTAGAACTCTGGGATGCTGTTCACCACCCTCCAGTCATGGGGCAGCCTTTATGGCAGAGAATCCCTGGACTATGGTAAAACAGGGGAATGGATCCTTCATCCAGAGATGACAATCTGAGTACTGTTTGCCTTCTGCCAGGACTGCTGAATTTGAGGATCAGTCTTGCTGTAGAATACACCCTAAAGCTGGAAGAGAAAAATACAGCCAGCCTCAGAAATAAAATTCCTTAAAAACTTCAAAAAATATTATGACATTGGCAAAATCATATTAAAACAACAGGACGTAAATACCTAAGATAAAATATTTCTTAATCCCATTGCCTATTTAAACAATCCCCCCAGATACCTAAAATGTGAGGCATTCATAACCATCCAAATTATAAACGTATTAGTAAATATTCCCCTGACTCTAGGAAATGGCTGTGTAACCTTAGAGAACAAACAAAATATCTTAGCACATCGTTACAAGTCTGTTCAATTAAGGAAATAAACCAACGCCTGGATTAACTGGATCCCTGGCTAATTTGAACCGCTATAATTTTGTTTAACAGAAAGTATAGAAATGGCAAGGAACATAAATTCATGAAGGGATTTAATTGTGAGAGCAATTTCCAGGGCATTTTCTGCGGTCAGTACAGATTCTTGCACCCCCTGTAGGTACTGGAACAATCTGGTCTATGATATAAGTGAGGAGCCTGGCGGGGCTTGTTTTCTTGGACAGATTTCGCTTGACTCTGCCAAGGCAGGAAAGTAAACCAAGAAAAAATTGTATCAGCAGTAAGGATTGGGGAAGAATGTTGCAGAAATGTTTTCTGAGGGTTCCACATTAATTGCCTGGAAAAATCAACACCTCAGGTACTTGAGTTAGTGAATAGGGTTTTATGGCAAAACAGCCTGTATGTGTATGCGAAAGAGTGAGGAAGAGGCTTGACAAGGATGCAGTGACTGTACATTCCAGCACATACTTTTATGGAAGCTAGAGTTTACTGCAAGAAGCTCAAAGAATCCATCCTCAGCAGAGCATCCTGTTTGCTGGGGGATGTTTGATGATAGTCGTGTCCATAATCCTCCCCCAAGCACACTCAGATGGGGGCAAAGGATTTCTGCCTGTTGAGGAGGAGGTTCAGGGAGGTCAGGAAAAGCCCTGAGTCACCACTCAGCTAACCTATTTTTTTTAAAAATTAATTATTTGGTGGTGGTGG
>NW_006296539.1:728239-783505 GCF_000327345.1 Myotis davidii
TAAAAATTAATTATTTGGTGGTGGTGGTATAAAAATTTGAAATTCACAGAAAATTAAGAAATCCACTATAAAGCTTTGAAAATTGTAACCAACCCACACCTAGATTTTTCCAATGGTTATCATCTTGCTATACCACCTCCATATCACTCTCTCTATGTAAACACACCACCTTTGTGCCGATCAATCAAGCCATTCATAAGTAGTCTGCACACATCACAGCACTTTGCTCCCAAATACTCCCGCATTTATCTCCCAGGCAAAAGAGAACTCTCATACGCCACCTCACTGTTAACAAATATCAGAATATTAATAGAATATTATTACCCAACAGGCAAATATTTCCAATTGTCCCAACAATGTCCTGTTTAACGTTTTGAGTATCTGGGGAGGATGTCAAAAGGCAATGATCTTTTTTTTCTCTCTTCTTTCTGTTTCATTGGTAAGGATGCATTCAGCTTAAAATACCCCTGTGATTCTTGATGGCTAAGGATAGTAGTTCTCAAACTTTTTGATCTCTTACTGTATAAAAATCACCAAGGAGCCCTAAGTAGTTTTGTTTATTCGGGGTTATATTCATTTATATCTGCTTAAAATAGAGAAAAATTGTAAATATTTACTAGCTCATTTAATAGTAACAACAATATAACCATTGCAGGTTATCTTAAATAGCACAATTGAACAAAAAGGACTATATTTTTAAAAAATGAATGTGTAGAGCGGCTCTCTCTTTTTTGTGTGTGCAAATCTCTTTTGTTTGTTGCTTAGAAGTCAGTGGTAATCTCATCCCTGGTCTTGCATTCAATCTGCTGCAATACACTGTTTTGCTTAAAGTCTAGTTGGTAGGAGCTCATATAGGTATGGAAAAGGGAGACTTTATTAGCTGTTTTGGATAAACTGTTCTTATTCCTGGATACTTCACCAAAGCTTAACAAGTGGTCAATGCAATATGGAATGTGAGTGGTCTGCCTAGAGCCAGCTGGTTGCAGGTAGATTATTGACTTCATGTGGGAAAGATTTCACAACACAAGGCCAGGTGACGATGAGGGTGCCTTATTAAAGCTGAGTACAGTGACATAAGGAAGGGTTCAGCATAAAAAAAGCAATGGGAGAGCTGGGCTGGCTACTTTAACTCACAGGGAAATCAGGGGAAAGGGGGCCTTGGGGACAGGTTCAGGGGGTGAGCCCAGGGTGAGCTGCCGCTGCCCATTGCTTCCGTAGTTGCAGGTCTCGTGGGGTCCCTTAGAGTTTAGGAGATGCATGCCTCTGAGGGAAGTAGAACGTGAAGGGAAAGGCACAGGCATGCTCCCCAGAGGGAGAGTATGCGCTGGGTCCTTTGTCTTGAGGCTTTCATCTCTCTTGGAGGCAGGAATCTTTTTTTTTTTTTAAAATATATTTTATTGAGTTTTTACAGAGAGGAAAGGAGAGAGATAGACAGTTAGAAACATCGATGAGAGAGAAACACCGATCAGCTGCCTCCTGCACACGCCCCACTGGGGATGTGCCCGCAACCAAGGTACATGCCCTTGACCGGAATCGAACCTGGGACCCTTCAGTCCGCAGGCTGACGCTCTATCCACTGAGCCAAACCAGTTTCGGCTAGGCAGGAATCTTAAGGGAGGTCTCAGGGGAAGGGTTTCAGCAGAACATTCATTCGTTTTCTGGGTGTGCTCTGTCAGGGCTGTAGTCTCTATTGATTGGTCAGCACTGGGGCAGGGAGTCATTGGTCATTGCAGCTGGTCCTGGTATCATCCACCTGGTTTAGCTGCTTTTCGGGGTCTGGAGCTGAAATACAACTGAGGCCTAGGTGCTATCTCTTGGGAGGTGACTTCTGTATCTGCTGGAAAGTGCTTGGCCAGTTTGTTCAGCTAACTGTCTCAGTTCCCCTATTCCACTTGTCCTGGCTTACTGGCCTGTCTCATTATCAATGAACTTTTTTTGCTCTGTGAAATTGGAACTTATTGGTCTATCTTGAATTTCAGGAATCTTTATTCATGAATATGCATGGAACTATATTCTTTTTCCTGCATTGGTTATTTGGAAGATACAAATCACTGAATCTTGTACATTTTCCAAATGTTGATTTATTTCATTTAAAAAATCACACTTATTAATCACCAGCCTCACCAGAAATGTCTCTAAGTATTGGAAAGCTATCAAGCTCATGGTGGATACACGTTTTCTAATATTCTTATTTTTCTTGAAAGCTCAAATTTTACCACTGGCACCAAACACTGATGACAGTTTCTTTTTATTTATTTTTTTAAAAATATTTTTTATTGATTTCAGAGAGGAAGGGAGAGGAAGAGAGAGATAGAAACATCAATGTTGAAAGAGAATATTGATCAGCTGCTTCCTGCATGACCCTCACTGGGGATGGAGCCTGCAACCCGGCATATGCCCTTGACCAGAATTGAACCCAGGACCCTTCAATCCTTAGGCTGATGCTCTATCCACCGGGCCAAACCAGCTAGGGTGACAACTTCTATTTCAATGACAGTCTCACTTTGTTCATTTTTAAGAAAATGTCTGCCAAGTACTCAAATCTAAATAAGCATAGTATGATGGCTAGTTGGTTTTTTTTTTCCAAATAAAAATAGTGCTCCATGAACTGTGTAGATAGTTCAGCTCAAGCTCAATCACACAGATACTTTTCCTTGAGATAACCATTAAACAGAAGTGCTTGATGTATACTCCCCATTTTGTCTCACTGGATATCCTAAAGACATACTCTGAGGGCAAAATTTAATGACATTACTACTCTGTTTCTCCTCCTTCACCAAGCATATACCAAAGAGAAACTGCCATTTTTATTCCCTTACATATATGGAGTAGCATTTCCTGCTAATTTTTTTTATTTAAGTCATCAGCAGTTTTATCCACCATTGTTATTGCACCATCACTGCAAGTGTTAACATAGTTAGTCCAGGATAAAGTATGAGATATTTAAAAATTATTCAACACTTTGAGTATTTCAATGCCACTTGTGTTTGCTGAGTATTTCAATGCCACTTGTGTTTGCTGCCAAACACTCATAAAACATCTTTCATCATTAGTTGGTGCTAATAATACCAGACAACTTCAAGCAAAACGACAAGCTTAGCCATATATATAGGTTCATCTATAACAAGACAAAAGTGCAATTCTGCACATGAGATGCTAATTCAATTTTTACGTTTACACTAAATGATTAGTCAAGTTTTGGAAAGTGGCAGTGTCAAGGAATGGATGACCTCTGAAATGAATATGCTTTACTCTGGGTTCTTGTCATCTGAGTCTCACCTCCTTATTACAACTAATTAAGATGCCTCCTAACTACCAACTCAAGATCAATTTCACCCCTGAATATTTGAACAATGTTTCTTTCTCAGTAGACAATCATTCAATGATGATGGAACATCTACTAGGAAACCTGCAAACTGCTGGGTGCTTTGGGAGATAATATGTCCTCAAATAGCTTAGAATTTAGACAAGAATAATGCACTTAAAATCTTGCCACCAATCTAAAAGAGCAGTGGTTCTCAACCTTCCTAATGCCGCGACCCTTTAATACAGTTCCTCATGTTGTGGTGACCCCCAACCATAAAATTATTTTCATTGCTACTTCATAACTGTAATTTTGCTACTGTTATGAATCATAATGTAAATATCTGATATGCAGGATGTATTTTCATTGTTACAAATTGAACATAATTAAAGCATAGTGATTAATCACAAAACAATATGTAATTATATATGTGTTTTCCGATGGTTTTAGGCGACCCCTAAATATGAGATGAATGGCATACACATTAAACACTAGGCTAGTTCAGAGAAGGGAGGGATGTTTTCCAGCTGTGTGACCCAGCTGTTGTGATTAATCAGCATGAGGGTGCCCGGGGGTGATAGCTGGGTCTGTTTTTTGAGGCCTTTCCTGCTTTCTTAGCCATTCCGGGTGTGAGGAAACTGACTCCAGTGTAAAAGTCCCAGTCGGGTTTCTTTTCTAGAAACATGTTGGCAAGTGGACTCCTCATTGTAATTCAATGAACAGCAGCTTGGAACAACTGTCACTGTGTCCTGTTTCTTTTTTTTTTCTTTTCTTCTTTTTTTAAATTAGTTTCTCCTAGGTGTGAATTAGATCATTTGGGAAACTGCAAAAATTCCTTAAGGTCACAACAGAACCATTCTGATGTGCGTATTACAAAAAGTCTCTCTATTAATTGCGTACTTGGGGAAAATCTGGATTCTCACACTTCATATGCAATTTATGGCAATGGAAAGTAAGATATAGATTTGAATGTCAATTATGTCATTTGCTAGCTGTGTGAACTTGAGGAAGTCAATCTCTCTGATTTTTCCTCAATATTTCCCTCTACAGATATTTGTTTTTACTTCTGAGTGTGTAATTTTTTTTTAATCCTCACCTGAGGATAATTTTTCCATTGATCTCCAGAAAGAGAGAGAGTGTGTAAGGGAGGGAGGAGGGGGGGGGAGAGAGAGAAAGATCAATTAGAGAGAGACACCTTCTCTCAATTAGTCGCCTCCTGCATGTGCCCTTACTGGGGCTGGGGATTGAATCTACAACCAAAGTACTTGTCCTTGACCAGGAATTGAACCTGAGACACCTGGGTCTGTGGGCCAACGCTGTCCTTGATATTGTCTCCCTTGCTGCCATTGGGCTTCCCTTCTCGTATAGAGTCTTCACCTTGCAGTTTGTTCAGCTATAATTCAGTGTTATTATAAAATCCTGTTGGCGTGGTGGTAAGCGATGGGGAAAGGAAGCATTCTGTAATATTATGGTTAAAGCTCAGTCTTTTAGTGGGTCTGTGTTTCTGGGCTGTGACTTTCACCAGTGTTTCTTATCTTTTTTTTTTTTTTTTTACCACTCCTTAAGTAAGACAGGAAATATAGAGGAACCTGGAGTTGAGAATTTCAGTTCAGTTAGGTGGAATAAAACTCTGGAGTATTTTCACCCGGAGAGTAGGACTTCATTATGAAGCTTGCTTTGGGTATATTTCATAATGGTTTATTTCCCTCTCCTCCTGTTAGAGCCAGGAAGGGATTTTTCTTGACTCTTCACAGTGGAAAACTGGTGGAATACCTGGAGGTAAAATACATGGAAGTGCAGCAGGTCTTTCTAAGATTATGCACCCTAGAGTTTCTCACTCTCAGGCTGGTACACACACAGCCTTGAGCAATTCATTAACATTACCTTTAAAGTATTTCTAGTAGTTAATGGCTTCAGCAGCTTCTGTTCCAGGTTAGCAGATGTTGGCACTGAGTCTCTGAATCTGCCTTTCATTCCAGATTTCAGGTGGTGAAGATGATATTGTTATATTTTACCTAGTTGTTAATAACAGGAAAGGAGCAAAGGGGAGGCCAAGCACTATAGGCCAGGAGTCCTCAAACTACGGCCCGCGGGCCACATGCAAATACAAATATTGTATTTGTTTCTGTTTTGTTTTTTTACTTCAAAATAAGATATGTGCAGTGTGCATAGGAATTTGTTCATAGTTTCTTTTTAAACTATAGTCCAGCCCTCCAACGGTCTGAGGGACAGTGAACTGGCCCTTTAAAAAGTTTGAGGACCCCTGCTATAGGCATATCATTTGGCAGCTTTGCCAGGAAGCTGCAGTTTTACACTCCCCAGGGGGCCACCGGTCCATTCACCTCACAGATCCCTGGGAGAAGGGACTGGACAGGGAGGAGAATAAACACATGCCCAGTAAAATTGGGGTGATGTCAGGAATGTATTTGTCTGTCAGTCACACCTGGGAAGAGGTCATTGGACAGAATAGGTGTGGCCACTGCAAGGGCGCAAACTTTGAGATATTTAGTCCCCTAAACAAAGGCAATAGCTCTCTTAGTTCTCTTGCGCTCCTGTGCTTGGCTCTTGGCATGTTGTGCTTGACTCCCGGCTTCCAGGCCTCTCGTAGTCCTGCTCCCTTGTATTCTCCCATGTGGACATCCCCCTCACAACTAGCCTGATGCTGAACTGGACCCAGATGTAACATGGAATGCAAATTATGGACACTGGCTTTGCTTTTAGCCTACTGAAACCCCTGTTACATTTCTTCCAGGATATTGAAGACTATGAGTCAACAGACATGAGGAAATACAGAAGGTGAGGTCATGAACAAAGGAGCTCTGTCCTCCTGGAGATGGGGGCTCGGCATGTTGGCTTGTGGAAGCATTCTGGTTCCCCAAACTGAGGGGTCTCTATACTCCCTTCATTTGGGTTTTTATTGAGGCTCATTTCAGAGACATGATAGATTAAATTATTGGCCATTGGTGATTAATTCAAATATAAGCCCTATTACTCTGCCTGGAAATTAGGGGTGGGACTGAAATCAGGAGTTTGGTTCTCCTGGCAACCACCTATCCTCACCTTTAAGAATTTCCAAGTGTCACCTTATTAATATAAACTCAGCTGTGGTTGAAAGAGGCTTGTTATGAATACTAAGATACTCATTTCACCTTTATGGCTCTGAAGCTATTTCAGGAACAGAACAAGAGACAAAATATTATAACAAAAAAAGCTCCCATTGCTTTATCACTCAGGAAATTCCAACGGTTTTGGGAGCTATGAGCCAGGAACTATGGACAATAACCAAATACATATTTTTATAAATCAAAATATCACACATAGTTAACGTTAAGAAAGAAGGATATAATTTGTCTTGTACTGAATTACATTTCCCCCTAATCCTCAATGAGACTATATTTGGAGATAAAGCCTTTAAGGAGGTGATAATAGTTAAATGATGTCATAGGGCTGAGCCCTGATCCAATAGGACTGATGTCCTTGTAGAAGAGGCAATGACACCAGCGATCTTTCTGTCTCTCCCTTTCTGTCTCTCTATGTCTCTCTCTCTCTCTCAAGCATGCACAGAGAGAAGGCCATGTGAGAACACAATGATAAGGTGGCCAGCTGCAAGCTAGGAAGACAGGCCTCACCAAAAACCACGACAGATTTTGAACTTTTAGCCTCTACAACTGTGAGAAAATAAATGTCTGTTGTTTAAGGCATCTGTACTATGATATTTTGTTATGGCTGCCCCAGCAGATAATACACCTATGCTGCTATATAGTCTGTAAATCATTCTTTCAATGGCTGCAATATTGTCCATTTTATTAGAGTTTTGCAGAAGATCATTGCATAAAATGCTAGTCATGGAGATAAGGGACAATGTAATATATATGAAGTCCTGGAGTAGGTAGATAGGAGACTCAGTGGAATCCTATTTTCTTTTCATTAGCCAGAAAACAGAAATTTAGAAAGCTTAGAAACTTGACCCAACTGAAAAGAAGAAACAATGGACCTTGAAAATGACTTCAGGTTTTCTCACCATGTAGAATATAGTCAAACACTGCTGCAGTTAAATATTTTACCCTTTGTTCTCCCTGCGTGATCTACAATAATAATCTGCTTCGTGTTGATATTTACTGCTGTGTTGCTGACAATTACCTGAAAGAAAAGTTGGGGTGCTTCACTGGGCTGGAAAAGTTTAGCTAAACCAGAAAGCAGGTCTAATTATGCAATTTTATTCTATAACTATAAAAGGCTAAGTTGACTCACACATGAATGATACATATAAAGCTCTTGCTAGCGCCAATTGCCTGCATGTGTTTTGATCTGCCATTGTCGATCATGAATTTGGTTGACACTTCTATTATAGAGAAAGGGCGAATAGTCATATTAAAATATTTCTTCTAATCAATTTCCTTTCAATGTGCGTGAATTCATGCACTGGGCCACTAGTAAACAAATAAACAAACAAGTTGTGCTCTATGGTCAAGCAGGTTTGAAAATCACTGGGCCAAGCAGAATTAAGAAGCCTTCATTGCTCTATGGCATTCTGGAACCTCTACTAAGACTCATTGTCAACCTTCAGGCGTCTGCACTGCTGTAGAGCATTTCTCTGAACTAATATTCTATGGCACATGGTTGTAAAAACTTTGTATTTTGCATGAACTATTTTTCTATTGGACATCTAAACTACTTTTGTAAATACACTGTGATGAAGGAATAAATTATTATTCTCTCTTTGCAGTGTAAATTTGGGTTGGAGTTTGTAATAAGTAGTGAAGCTATATGAAACCCATCGAAGGGTTTTTATACTTAACTGGGCTTTCCAAGATTATCATTTACTGGATATCTGCTATTTTCCATGAGCTTACAAAAGGTCCTGAATAAAGTGAGAAATAGAGGCTTTAAGACTTCCATGGAATACTTTTGATGCTGAAACAGTTTAATTTAGATATGTTCATTGGGAGATTGTAAGGGAGAGTGATATGGGCTTAACACTAGAAGGAGAAAAATAATGTAGTGTTGCTCAACAATCTGAATCCAAGAATTTGTTTGTGAATGGTGGTGTTATTTTTTTTTAGTTTTTTTATTTAGAATTTGTGTATTTGGAGGTGGATAACAAGGGGCAGAGGAAGGGTTGTTGTGAGGTCTATGGTAGGGGTTAATGTGTCACAGACCTATATTCCTTTCCCTTAGTTTTCTGTTAGGTGATGGGCACTTCGACCGAACAGCGGAATGACCAGTGGAACGGCTGGTCACTATGATGTGCACTGACCATTAGGGGGCAGATGTTCAAACAGGAGCTGCCCTCAGCCCACAGGCCCCAGGACAGCCAAGGAGGGTGCCAGTGGAGGCCCCGATTGCCCCGCCAGTCACCCCGCAGAGGGAGGCGACAGCGGCAGCTGCGGGGCAATCTGGGGGTGGGGCCAGCAGGTGAGTGGGTGGCACCAGGACAACCCAGGTGGGTGCCAGCGGAGTCCCCCAGATCACCCCACTGGTTGCCCCACAGATCAGCCCTGATCACAGGTCAGGCCTAGGGACCCTACCATGCACAATTTTCATGCATTGGGCCTCTAGTGAGATTATAATGCAGCTGAAAAATTTCTATCACCTAGTGAGGTAATAGTACAACACATTACATTTGCCTGTAGTAATTGTACAGTAGCATGCTGTTCAGGTTTATAGCCTAGGAGCAATAGACTATACACCATACAGCCTAGGTATGTAGTAGGCTATACCATCTAGGTTTGTTTAAGTGTATTTTGTGATGTTCACACAATAACAAAATTGCTTAAGGATGCATTTCTCAGAATGTATCCTATCATTCTGGTTACACTGGTTTTTATATACTAGCAATGAATAGACTGGGGTTCTGTTTCTTTTTAATTAGGAAACTTTTAACCATAAGAAGCTACAAAAATAGTTTCTGTTTCAGTCTTATCCAATTCTCTTCTTGCATTGTCAAGATTTTGATAACTCTCCTTAATGTGAAGGAAATGATCAATAACTAATATGCACAATCAATCAAGCTTCACTTGCACTACTAGGTCTTTTTTGTTGTTAATCCTCATCTAAGGATATTTTCCCCCATTCATTTTTAGATAGTAGAAGGGAGGGGAAGAGACACACAGAGAGAAACATAGATGTGAGAGAGACACATTGATTGGTTGCTTCCTGCACATGCCCCGATCAGGCTGGGGATTGAGCCGGCAACCGAGGTACATGCCCTTGATTGGAATCATACCCACCACCCTTCAGTCTGAAGGCTGATGCTCTTATCACTGAGCCAAACCATCCAGGGCTAATTACCAGGTCTTTTTAATAGACTTCAAGAGCACTCTCTATAGACCTGGGTTCACTTGTTCATTACTGTGGGATGACTCCCTCTGACCCAATGTGTTGAGTGTCCTGCACTTATATTTGCATACATATTGGTGTTCTTCTCCACTTCTTTTATGGTCTACTAGAGGCTCAGTGCATGAAATTTGTGCACAGGAGGAGGGGGGGGGTCCCTCAACCAGGCCTGCACCCTCTTGCAATCTGGGACCGCTGGTTCCTAACCACTTGCCTGCCTGCCTGCCTGATCACCCTTAACCACTCTGCCTGCCGGATCGCCCCTAACCACTCTGCCTGCCTGCCTGATCGCCCCTAACTGCTCACCTGCCTGCCTGATCACCCCTAACCACCTCTGCCTCGGTCCCCACTGCCATGGCTTTGTCTGGAAGGACATCCGGAATGATGTCTGGAAGGTTGTTTGGCTGTCTGGTCTAATTAGCATATTATACTTTTACTAGAGGCTTGGTGCATGAATTCATGCATGGGTGGGGTCCAGTTGGTCCAACCTGATCGGGGCCAATTGGGCTGGGCCAGCTTGAGGGGGGGGACACGGGAAGTTGGTGGGCAAGCCCCACCCTGAATCAGGGTGGGAGGGCCAATCGGGGGCGGGGAGGCTGGGGGGAGGGGCTGTGGGTGGTTGGCCGGCCAGCCCCCACTGCCCCCCATTGGACTTCCGGTTGACTCCTGGTTGAAGGGACAATTTGCATATTAGCTTTTTATTATATAGGATTAGTATAGTTTGCTCCTAAGCTATAAACCTGAACAGCATGTTACTGTACTAATTACTCCTCATGTGGCTTTTAGCTTGTCAGAAATATGAATCCCATGTTTCCTAGACATAGCTTATGGTGCCCATCCACCACACTCTGTTCTAAAGGACAATGCCTCAGCCCAGGTCTGAAAGGCAGCAGGCATGTTTTGTCCCAGGGACCCTCACGCCTCTAACCACACTGTGTATTTGGGAACATGGCTCAAAGCAGATAGATGGGACACAAAACTTGGCTCTCCTCACAGCACACACCTCAGTAAGTCGCTGTTTTTCTTATGTTGCACCATCACAAACTCCCTTTCAGATGGAGTAGTCTAGGGATTTAGTGTTGTTGCCTCACAGACATTCAGTCTACATTTGTACTGCCCCAAACAGCTATTCATTTTTAAAAATAAAAGGTCAATGAATTTCTCCATTGAATTGACCAACTTTGAACTACTTACTGTAGGTTTTTTATTTTTTACTTTTACAGCTAGTTGAATTGGGGCAAAATTATGGAGATGAAAAATCTTGTATTAACTCCTTCCCAGATCCTTTGTTTGGATTCCCCTATCTTTTCTGCATCTCTCCTCCACAGGCCCTAATACCTGAGTGTCATTAAAGTTACACACACACTTAGTTTTCAGGTGTTGTCAAGTTTATCTAACCCCCTCAAGATAGTAGTGTATCTTATTCTGATCAAGGAGAGAAGCTGAGCTGTTGATCACTTTTACTCAGGAGTCAACAGGTTTCATTTCTCCCATTCCAGGATAAAGAGAAAGAAAGGAAATAACAATGCATAATCTGAACAGGAAAGTGAATCAAGGAAGGAAGAAGACAGGTACCTGGCAAGTGCCACCAATGTGGTCAAGTGCAAGGTATGGTCCTCTTTTGTATTTATTCACTTCCAGGGACATTGTGATTTGACTACCTTACAGGGTATGTACTAGGCTCACAGAGATGAAAGGGCTTTTCCATGGATACCCAGGTAGGAAGTGGAGGCGCTAGGATTTTAGACATCAAAGTTGTCTTTTGAGATTTGGGTGTGCTTGACATCATACCAGCTGGGCAACTGACCTACTCTGCATATGTACTCATGTTGGTGCTGGAGGCTTGAGGGGCTGTGATCAAAAGGTGCTTTTCGGATGTGCTGCCCTACTTTCTGATGGTAGTTATGGGAGATGAGATGGGAAAGGGTTAACAGATGGTTTGCAGTTCCTTCGAGAACCCTGCTGACTTTTGTACAGGAAAATAATAAAGTTCCAATTTGGGAGCAAATTTGCTACTGTGACACTAATACAGCTCCAGGCTATTAGAGGATTAGATGAGCACAAAGCGTTATGCGCCATCAGCTGTGGCACTGGAGGGTGATTCAGCATGTCGGCTGCTGGGAGCAGAGCTGCTAATTGGAACAGGAGAGAGAAGGAGCCCTGGCTTGGCAGATCGGGTTTAAATGGGTGGATTGTCTGACGGAGGCCTTTTCTGTTTTCTGTTGGCTTTGGTTCAATGCTTATCGCCAGACTGTCCTGCTCCCAGCTGGACTTTGCTTGCCTTGAAATGCTTACTGTCTTTTTTTTTTTTGTCAGTATGTAGCTCCAGATTTCACAAGGGCTTGGGTGAGTGAGAGGCAATGGCAATATAGCCAACCGTCATCATTTGACTGTGAATTCTCTGGAACCCCATTTTACTTCCCAGCTCATTTTCTTCTGCTCTCAGCATTGTCCGAGGTCCCTTCCTGCCCAGCCATAGAGCAGACACTGACTGCAGGTCCACTTTCAGTGCAGTCCAATTCAGCAAGTGTTTATTAGGTACTGAGAGCGAAGGAAGAAGCAGAGGAGGTGGTAGCTGAGGATCTGATTTCAAGAACCACTTTTATGCCTTGGGTAAATGACTTGCTTGCTTAGCCTTAGCTTTGCTTTTTGTAAAATGGGGATCATGAAAAATAATATTCACATGGCACAGTAGTCTTTAGCATTTAAGAGACTCTTATACAACCAAGTGGCAAAAACTCAAAGAAACAAATGTTCTCTCAGTGTTTATGAAATTTATTAAGAGCCCAAACTTCTATGAACCCTTAAAAAAAAATTTCTCAGGCAGACAGCGTCTCCTCCATTAGTTTCCTGAGCATGAGATCTCTGATGGCCACCTCTCATGTCCTCACGTGGGTGGAGATTACAGACGGAGCAGTGTGAGATGGGGAAAGTTACTTTTTCTCCCAGAGGCTCAATGTCCTTGTCTTTAAAACTCAGACTTGTCATACAAGTTACTGTGAGGAGTAGAGGTGATGCCTTCTACAGAACCTGGCACACAGAAGGCCATAATAAATGCCCTTCTTGCTCTTCCATGCCTTTGTTTTTATTCTTCTTATCCCCTTCCTCTCTATTATGTCCAGAAAGAAGGGTTTACAAAATACTTCGTGAAAATATAATTTGTTTAGCAAGTTTCTTCCCTTTAATTAAAAAAAATGCATTTTTATTGATTTCAGAGAGGGAGGGAGACAGAGATAGAAACATCAATGATGAGAGAAAATCATTGATTGGCTGCCTTCTGCAAGCCTCCCACTGGGGATCAACCCCGCAACCTGGGCACGTGCCTTGACTGGGAATCAAACCCTGACCTCCTGGGCCATAGGTTGATGCGTAACCACTGAGCAGCACTGGGCATAATTTCTTCAAAAATTAAAGTTAACATAAATTTTTATATTATTTATGAGGTTAGTTAGGATGACAAAGAGTCAAACAGTAGCTTTCTCTACCTCTGATTTTCAGTCCCCAGGTCAATTCTAGCAACTCTCTCTTATGATGGTTACCTCTTGTACTTATTAGTATTTGCTGATTTTTTCATTTTAGACAAAACCTATTGATTTCCTACTGTAGAAAAATTTTTCTCTATTTTTCCATACACACCCCTGTATTAGTTTCCTGTGGCTGCTGTGACAACTTTCCACAAACTTAGTGGCTTGAAACAACAGAAAGCATGAATTCTTTCAAAGTTCCGGAAGCCAGAAGGCCAAAGTCAGTATTGCTGGGCCCAAATCAAGGTGTTGATAGGATTGTTTTTCTCCAGAGGCTCTAGGGGAGACTCCATTCCTTGTCTCTCTCAGCTACTGGTGGCTGTGGCATTCCCTGGCTCATGGCCACAGTACTCTGATCTTTGCCTGTCTTTGTATTGTGCTTTCTCCTCTGTGGGCATCTGTCTAGTCCAGGGATGGCGAACCTTTTGAGCTCGGCGTGTCAGCATTTTGAAAAACCCTAACTTAACTCTGGTGCCGTGTCACATATAGAAATTTTTTGATATTTGCAGCCATAGTAAAACAAAGACTTATATGCCATTTAACAAAGAAAATGAGAATCAAACCCTGACTTCCTGGGTCATAGGTTGATGCTCAAGCACTGAGCAACACTGGGCATAATGAGTTCGCGTGTCACCTCTGACACGCGGGGTCTGTCTCCCTTTCATAAGGAGATGTGTGTTACATTTAAGGCTGACCAGGTCATCCAGGATAATCTCATCTCAGAAATTTTAATGTAATCACATCAGCAAAGAACCCCGCTCCCCTTTTTTTTTTCAAATGAGATAACACTGGTTTCAGGGAGTAAGGCCTGATGCCTTGGGGGGCATTTTCAGCCTTCTTTATGTTCTGCATTCATTATGGATTTATTGGATGCTTTTGTTCAATTAGTATTTTGTGTTGGAATTCTTATGATTATGTTAATATTGTTCACAGTTGAACCATGCAGTATACGATGATGGCATTTCCCAGCTTGCGTAATGTGTGTCTTCTTTGGAGTGAATACTTTTTCATTTGTGCATTTTGTTCGTTTTCTAGGTGCCCTTCATCAAATCAGCCTCAGTCTTTGCAACAGAATCATAAAACTCCTGTCAATATAGATGAGTGCATCATGAATCTATCATGTTCCTTCTGTTCAATTGAATGCTCTTCCCAGGAGCCTTTCTCCTTCTGCTCCAATCTGGCTGCTCTCTCCCGTGGCACCTCTGTCATTCCAAGACTTTACTCCACCATTGTCCTCGCCTTTCCTTGATCTCTTGCCTGTATTAGAGCAAGGGGTCTCCTGGACCCCATGTCTCATCTCTTCATGGTTTTGTCCCTTGTCTTGGTAAACTCAAACTTACCAAGTTAAATGGTTTTCTGGGTGCATGAGATATAACATTTTGGACACCCTTTATTTCTGAAAATATCTTTATTCCACCTTCATTTATGATTGATAGTTCGGGTATAGAATCAATATTTTACCAAACAAATCCCAGAATTCTCTGAAAGCTTGTTACCTACATCACTCCTGGTACTAACTTCTATATCAGCCAGGCTTTAGTCAGAAAACAGAAACCATAGTATTTATTTTAAAGAGATAATTTAATATAAGGAAAGTTAGATGGGTGCTGGAGAACTGAAGAAATGAAAAGGGAACACTAAGGCAACACAAAGATAATAACTGCAGGAAGCAGCGAGCATACTTAGGGCAACAAAAGACAACATTGGGATAATTAGGATCCAGAAACTTGGAAGAGGAGCCTCATGATCCTAAGATCCAGACCTCAGAGGAGGAGTTGTTACTGTCTAGTGTGGAGACATGAGGTTGGTTCTAGAGTTCCAGAAAAATAACTTATTTAAAGCCTAGAGTGTAGCCAACTGCCACAGCCAGGGGAAGGGCTGTTACAGAGATGATGACGATAAAAATAGAAAGAAACAGGAAAGAGCATGTCCTTGTCCCGCCTTCAGACTTCCCTCCGGGCCACCTATTGACAATCTCTAATAGGAAGCTGGCCAGTGAAGGAGAGATGTTTGGCAGAGTCCCAGCTGGATGGATTGGGGCTGAGAAGCAATTGCTTAATAAATGGCATGGTTGTCTTCCAACTCCTAGTGTTGTTAGAAGTTTTAGAATCCTTCTCTGTAACCTGGATATTATAAAATTTTACATGAGTTACCATGGGGTGGATTTTCCTCTTAATGATTGAATTAGGTTATTGGTGGGTCCTTTAGATCTGGAAACTTCTGTTTTTAAGGGAAATTACTTACATCACTACTTTGGTAACTTTCGCCCCTCCTTTTTGTTTCTTTACCTAGGATTCCTACTGTATATATCATTTACCTCTTGGAGTGATTGTCTAATTTTATTATAACCTTGCCTTGTAGTTCTTAACTCTTCTTGTTCTGCATAGTGTGAGATTTCCCCCTCAAATTTCTATTCTCTTTTAATTTTTGAAATCTCTGCAAAAGCATATTTTTAAATTTTCAAGACCTCTTTCTGAATTATGTTCTTTAAGTAACATTCTATTCATGTTTCATAGACCTTTTTAAAAAATAAATATATTTATATTGATTTCAGAGAGGAAAGGAGAGGGAGAGATAGAAACATTAATGATGAGAGAGCATCATGATCAGTTGCCTCCTGCACACCTCACATGGGGATCGAGCCCACAACCTGGGCACCTGCCCTGACTGGGAATTGAACCAAGGCCTCCTCCTGGCTCATAGTCAAAGCTCAACCACTGAGCGACTCAGGCTGAGCTTGTTTCATAGATGTTGATCCTGTTTCATTCTCTCTTATATCTATTATGCTACATTAAATATGTTTAATTTTTTTTCTTCCACATTTATTGTCTTTATTTTATGTTATAGGCTTTTTTTTTCAATTCTTGGATACCTATTGTGCATCCTCACGGTAAATGGAATATTTGTGTGTAGGAGGGGTGGTGGGGGCAGGGCTCGTTGATGGCTGGATCTCATTACAGGGTGCTCAAGTAAGACTCTGGAAAATTTACAGATGATTGACCGTCAATCTCTATAGGTGTTTTTGCTTCCCCCTCTTGGGCCTGTCAGGCTCCTCAATGAGGAGAGCTTTAGTTTCCAGCCTTTTCCACTTTTCTGGGAGTTAACTAGGGAAAGGTAGAGATATGGTGCCCCCGTTCCTTTTTTCAGACCTTTATCTAATGCCCCTGCGTTCTATGCAGTATCTCAACCCTGCCGGTAGCTGTACCTAGTATCCTGTTCCCAGAGCTTCGTTGTTTAACCTATTTAGAGGATAATCTCCCATCATGTCTGCCAGGGTAGGCTCCGGCAACATCTGGATGTACAGGCTGGGGAAGAAGGCCCTGGAGATCATCTGCTCCTTACATGGATTTCCAACTGGTTCTCCTTCCACCCTTCACCCTCACTCTGGCCTTTGGAGGTTCTGCTGCTGCCCCCTGCTGAGGCTCTCTGAGCATCCTTCTCCCTCTGGAAGCCGCGAGAGCACATTCCTATGTCACCCAGTCAGAAATGAAAACTGTCAGGCACAGCAACAACATGACACAGGCCTGTTTTGATTAGAAAGGATGTTGTGGGAAGTTTACTACGTGCTTGTGCTATTGCAATGAGAAGGATTTAGATAGAAGCACCCCAGGGTCTCCTCTGGCTTCACTTCATACTCACTCAGGACAGGAGGGTGTTGGCAGGTCCTTGATCATGATGCACTACCCTCCTCGTCCTTCCTTAAAGACCCGGATGAGCCTCACATCCACCACGAAGCCTTCCTGACTGTCCTCGTTCACATTTTCATCTTCTTTCTAGTTCTAACTCTCCAGGGTGCTGACCCCTGTGCTTCCCTGGGTCCGCTTCTCACCTTGTGTCTATCATTCGTTCATCTTTTTAGGTATTTTGCCCCACGTGGATGGTAGGTGCTTTGGGGATGGTGGCACTGAACTGTACTTATTCATACCCCCACCCCATTCTGTGCAGAGTGTCCTCTTACACACACACACACACACATACCACATTCACACACAAAAATCTACCCATCACCTTCAAACAGCAGTTATTTGATTATGAATGGAATGATGACTGAATTACTGAGGGAAATATTAATATCATATATATATACATATATATATACATATAACTTTTTATACTTTACAAAAAAAAACCTCCACAGGCTTTAGGTCACCTTATTTTCATGACTTGGGGAAGGAGTATGCATGTACTTTTTTGGTAGCTGAAAACACTGAAGCTCCGAGAGGTGAGATGATGTGCAGGACCTTGCAAGCTGACCTTTCTGAGAGTCACATACTCTTTATATTTTGTCCACAAACATTCAGAGCAGCTTTGCCCAAATTGGAAACAATCAAAATATCTATCCATCTGCAGGAGAATGGACAAGCAAATTGTGGTAAATCCATGCATTGGAGTGCTACCCTGAAACAAAAAGAAATAAAGTACTGGATAAATCTCAAAATAAGTGCACCGAGTGCAAAAAGCCAGACAAAAAGGAGTAGGCACCATAGGATTCCATTTATACAAAATTCTTGGAAATGCCAACTCATGTATAGCGACAGGAGATCATATAGTTGGTTGGGGTGGGAATGAGAGGCAGATACTCTTTGGTACAAACTATAGCCGACTCTCTCACAAAAGGAAGGCTGGCGGGGCACACACAGGCTCCCTTGCAGAGAAGACGCCGTCGGACCCCACTTCCTCTCAGCCGAATGTGGGATTGTTTTGTCATAAAAATACCAGTGCAGTCATAAAACATGTCTTTGTGGGGGGAAAAGTTCCCAGGCCCAGGAATGCATGTGCATATGTGAGACAAGCTAGGACAGGTGTCTCTCCCCGCCCCGGCCCGGCCAGCGTGGCCAGGTGTGATCCATGCTGACCTCCAGCACGAGTGAGCCCCGAAAGGCCAGGGCATCTGATACCCGCGATATCAGCCCCAGAGCAGTGTTCCTACAGGCTCTGCATTCCCTGGGTCAAGAGCTCCCCGCCCCACCTCCCACCCACCTCCAAAAACATGTGTATTTCAGCAGAAATTTAATCCCTGGGGTTCCGACTCCTTCACACTTACATCAGTTACCATGGCATTTCTGAAGGGACATGCGATCCCGCGGGAGCCTCCGGGGACTAGGCTCAGCTTGGTCTCCCTTCTCGTCGCGTGACCTTAAACAAAAAAAGAGGAAGTCACGTTTCGTTTTCAGAACGATCTTGACAAAGTCTTGCCTTCAGATCGGCCTGGATTGAATCTTTTGCTCTCACGGATTCTTTTGCCACATTGTCCTCCTGCCTTGCTTTGACGGAGGCAGCTGTGAGCCCTCAGGGGGAGCAGAGAAGTTGAGTTCTGAATGGATCTTATCTTTCAGCTCCTTGCTCCCGCTTCTAGAGATGAGGAAACTGAAGTCCAGGGAGGAAGTACTTTCCTAGGATACCACGGTAATGAATAGAGATTCCCTTTTTTTTTTTTTTTTTTTTTTTTTAAACTGCCATACATCGTGCTCAATGTTGTACATTCATTATCTTATTTATCTGTTCAGTAATTCATTAGTAAGTCATTGTTAGCCTCATTTTAGGGATGGGAGAAATGAGGCCTAGTGAGATGAGGCAATTTGTCTAAGGTCACACAATACCCTGGGCAGGATGGAAATTAGAACTATGTACCCACATGCGCTGCCTTTAACAAGTGTACTATTCGGCTCCTGCAGGAGTGGGGGTTAGGGACAAAGACCCAGGGCTTCCAACACCTGTCCCCTAATGTCTTTTGTGATTTTGGCCTTAAGAATATTTTACATAACCTCTAGGCTTCAGTCTGTACGTCTAGTGCCTAAACACTTGAATTTGTTTTTGCCTGATTTTGGTGTTCTGAGAGCTTAAGCCAGCTGATGTTGTTGAGTAGGTTTTCAACACAGCTGTTTCCTTTCTACCCCATCTTAGCCCTTCCATAGCTTCTCTCTCTGTCTTCGATCTCTTGCTGGCACCTGGTTCCCTCATCCTTTTAGGAACAATTTTCAAGAAAGGACCTATTATTGCTGATTAATAACTCAGTATGAACTCAAACCAATTGGGGCCTCTTGTAGGGGTGTTTGTCTTATTGCTGATGGTGGAATTGAGAGCTTTTAAGAGAGAAGGAAAGAAAGCAAGGAGGTGACATTCACAGGCATGTATTTTGAGTCAGATATTGCCCTAGGTTCTATTATATAGCTTTACTTATAAAATGCTTCCCCTTCCCCCGCTCCCTTTGTACTGAAGCATAGAGAGGCGAAATAACTTGCCCCCAGTCAACAGGTAATGACTTTTGTTTGTGGGGTTCTTTCCACTGTACCATCAGCTAGAAGGGGAGGATTTCGAGGGTGATAAGGTCAGGAGGGAGGGGCTTCTCTGTGTCCTTGGATCATTTGTGAGAGGCTGACCTCTACTGGAGCACCTAGCACTTGAACACCAAAAGGAAGAAATACTTTTCTTAGCCTCAAACGATCTTTTAGAACATTTTGGAGAGGAATCTATTTCACATAGGTATGCCAAGTCCTACTACCTATGAGACACTCGACTAAATATCAAGGTAAAACAAATAGAAATTGATTGGCCTGTGTAAGTCCCAGTAGGAACATAGCCATCCTATATCCAGTGTGTTCAGCATCACCAGGGAGGCGTTTCCAAATAGTTCAAAGGGCAATATTGTCTTCCTGAGGGACTGGGGTCTCAGGACTCCACTAGCAAGGCGCAGGCCTTCTCTAGCTATAGACTATTCATATCACATTCCATGTTTTATGGTATGCACATCTGCCTCCTGTGTCATTATTTCTGTCCCATTGCCCATTTTTTTATTGATTCTTTAAACAGCCACGTTCATTGAGAGTCACATAGGGTGGGTTTGAAACAGAGAAGTGACTCTTATGAATGTTTTATTTACTTATCTATTATTCTTATCAGTGGCTTTCTCTGCTGGCTCTGGTTACCTTTTTCACTTAGCTGGCCAACTGAGAATTAGATGAAGGATGGAAATAAACTGGCAGATTGCCTTTAGCTGCTAGACAAGGGTTCTTTCTTTCCATGGCTTAGTTTCACAAAGGGTTTGTGGGCATTGGACATTTTGGTACAAAGCAGCAAAAGGTTGCAGCCCAGAAGGGTGAATGAAGGGGTCAGTGTCCTTGGCTTCATGCAGCTGTTTTTTAATGTGATGAAGTCACTTATACCTCTTATTGTTCCTTTTCTGCGCTTGAAAAAATTAGCTTGAATTATGGTAGATTATTGTTATTGCTTTACATTTTATTTGAGAATAAGTTCTAACTTATTGGAGAATGAGCCTAAGGAAGTTGCACAGCACACAGCCTGAGTGGCATCATTTAGCAGCTCAGGATCATGTGTAAATCCCTTGCAAATAAAAGAAACAATTTTCAATTAATTTATAATGCTTTTATTGTGCTTTTCTTAATGTAAAGTATTTCATGCAGAAATTTAAAAAGTACAGATAAATTTAAAAGATAAATACATTGAACACACTTGAATCTTGTCACCCAAAGATATCCACTGATAACATTTTATATTATCCTTTGGGCTTTTCAAATGCATATCCTATAAAATAAAAGGCTATTATGCAAATCGACCAAATGGCCAAATGGCCAGTCGCTATGATGTGCACTGACCACCAGGGGGAAGATGCTCAATTCAGGAGCTGTCCCCTGATGGTCAGTGTGCTCCCACAGAGGGAGCACCACTCAGCCAGAAGCTGGGCTCATGGCTGGTAAGCATAGCAGTGGTGGCACTTAGGAACCCCTTGGGGGATGTCCAACTGCCAGCTTAGGCCCATTCCCCAACACTCGGACATCCCCTGAGGGGTCCAGGACTGTGAGAGGGCACAGACCAGGCTGAGGAACCCATCCCCCCACCCCCGAGTGCATGAATTTTGGGCACCGGGCCTCTAGTTTTAACATAAGCAGTATTATGCTGTTCACAAGATGTTTTCAATTCCTTTTTCTCTCAAAAATATATCTAAATATTTTTCTATGTCAGAATCTTCTAGAATATAGTATTTCTTTGTTGCATAGTATTTTGTAATACTTTGTTGTAATTTATTTAATTACTAGAGGCCTGATGCACGAAATTAGTACAAGAGTAGGCCTTTGCAGCTGCGGCTGCCTCAATCCAGGGGCTGCAGCCCTGGCTTTGCCCCAGAAGGACATCTGGTCTAATTAGCATATTATACTTTTATTATTATAGATCCCTTTTTTAGGAATATGTAACTTATCTCCAACATTTTGTCATTTTAAACACTCCTGTCCTAAATATCTTTGCTGTCAAGTCTTTGTGCACATTCATAATTTATTCTTTAGGATCAAAGTCTAAGGGTACTAAAATTTTAAAGGTTTTGCTATTTGTTGTCTTATTGACCCCAAGAGAGTTGTGCCAGTGTGTACCCTGCCCAATGAGTCATACCTGGGACAACTGGAGATGATAGATTATTTTAAAACTTTGCCAATTTGATAGATTAAAATAGTGTCACATATGTATTTGAATTTGTTTGATTTTTACTGAATTGAAGTTTTTGGATTTTTACAATATATGCTCACTGATTTTTTAATGTAAAAATGCTCTTTATTTTAATTTGTATATATAGGGTATCCCTCCAAGAATGTATATATACTTTGAAAAAGTATAAAGGTGGCGCTTATTAAAATACATTTCATTTTCAAAATGTAATAGAATCAGCTGTTAAAGTGTAAATACATTTTCTGGGGACATCCTGTATTTACATATTGAAGTATATAAGGCATGGGCCCTGGGCACAGCCCAAGCTCTATAATTTTTGGTAATGTTTAGAATTAGAGGTATAAGGCCTACCCCAAGACTATATGAATATTCATTCCTATGTTTCCCAGGTACTTTCAGGTACAATTTCTGCATTTCTACATTTAATAACCTACCGTAGTGGCTGCATTGGTTATTCTCCATTTTTCCTTCTAGATCCCCTTTCTGTCTTCTCCCAGCTCCTCTGTGCCTCAAGAGGCTGCAGAAATGGGCTGCCTCACCTTCAGGCTTTTGGTTGGTGTGGCCAAAGGCCGGAAGTGAAAGGAAAGGGGGAGCTAGAGTATTAGATTACAGAGAGTCGCATGTGCTAGGCTGTAGAGTTTGCATTTAATTCTATACCTAGTGGAGGCCTGAGCAGGATTTTCAGTACAGGAGAAGCTGATTGAAGTTGCAAATGAAGACAGCTGATTTGATGGCTCTTGGCAGGCCTGGGAAAGGCTGACAGCAGGAAGCCATGGAGACTGCTAGGACTGCAACAATGCAGCTGAATTTGTATCTGGTGACTGCAAGGGAGGAAAATAATAAAAAACTGATTTAATAGTCATTTCTAAAGAAAATGGACTGGTCTTGGGAGTGAATATTTTAAGTAAGAAACTAAATAGTAACACTACTCATCTATAACGTCTAGTCCTGGCTGCTGCCTTTCCGGACATCCTGCATGGATCTTTGTAGAGAGAGCCTACCTGGCGGCTGATAAAGAGAACAGTCTTTTTTTGTCATCATGTGACGAAAACCAAACAATAGTTCTGCATTTTATCTTTTGTTTGGTTGTAGGCTGTAGAATATTATAAGTTCTTGAAAGTATATACTTAAAATGACAACTAGCATTTTTTTTTCTTGGCATATACATATTATCTCATTTGATATTTTTATTTCTATTTGGCCTAAACATTATTGCATAGTCAGTTGAAAATCCTAGCAGGAGGCAGACTGAAATAGCCAGGAGCATGGGCACAGGCCTGGCAGAGCTGGCTCCAAGCCAAGTGGTGTAGCGATGTATGTTTTTCCTCTGTAGGCTTTCTAGCCTGCTCATGTGTTGTACTTTGGTAAGTAATTATCCTTTAAATATTTTCCTTGAAAATATTATTTCATCTGGGCAAAGTATATAAGAAGGTGACAAAGAGAGAGAATTTAGTTACTTTGAGATTTATGGTAGGTTTGGCCTTCTTTACCACCAACACTACTCTCTCTCAGACATTTACCAATACATAGTGTTGGTAAATGTCTAAAAATTTGACTAGTTACATTGGTAGTGACTTTAGATAGTACATAATCCAATCCTTTTATTTTGCCTACAAGGAACCCAAAATTCAGACCCCCCTTTCCATCTCCTTGGTATCCTCACACTGGGAATCTTTGGTTTCTGTAAATAACCTCCATTAAGTACTATTTGAATAACTAGAAAGTGCTGAGTAAAATGGGACAACCCTCATCATGAGCCCCAAGGCTCTCTTCCAGCCAGTTCTTCTCCACTTTGAAAGCACCTAGTAGATTTTATATTTGCTTTTATTACTGAGGGTATTGATTAATTTTTAAATTTATTTATTTATTTATTTATTTATTTATTTATTTATTTATTTATTTATTTACTGGAGGCCTGGTGCATGAAAATTCATGCACTCAGGGTGGGTGAGGGGGTTCCCTCAGCCTGGCCTGCGCCCTCTTGCACTCTGGGACCCCTCAAGGGATATCCACCTGCCAGCTTAGTCCCGCTGCCCAGGGGATAAGGCCTAAGCTGCTGCTCCCCGCTCCAGCAGGGCTGAGAGGACTGGGTGAATCTAAGGGGGCTGAGGGGACTGGGCGTTGCCATCTTGTGGCTATGGTCACCACCATCTTTGTGATGGTATGACAATCAATTTGCATAATAAAGCCTGTTTTTATTAGATAGGATTTACTTACTTTATTGTTGACAGTATTACAGATGTCTCCCATTTCCCTCCCGTATCTCCCTCCCTCCACCCAGCCCTACCCCCATCCCCAGGTCTTTACCACCCTATTGCCTGTGCCCATGCATATCCTATATAATAAAGAGGTAATATGCAAATTGACCATCACACCTTCACACAAGATGTCCACTCCCACGTAGTCAAAGATGGCCACCCCCATGTGGTCAAAGATGGCCACCACAAGATGTCTAGCAGGGGAGGGCAGTTGGGGGTGACCAGGCCTGCAGGGGAGGGCAGTTAGGGGCAACCTGTGGGATCAGGCCTAAACTTGCATTCAGGCATCCCCTGAGGGATTCCAGATTGGAGAGAGAGTAGGCTGGGCTGAGAGACATCCCCCTCCCCGCAGTGCACAGATTTTGTGCACTGGGCCCCTAGTAAGTATATAAGTTCTTTGGTTTATTATTCCTCATTCCCCACCCCACATGGGGGTATGTCAGTCTATTCCATGCCTTCATGCTTTGGGTCTTATTTTGTTGGTCAGTTTGTTTTGTTCATTTAATTCCACAAATAAGTGAGCACATGTGATCTTTCTCATTTGATGAGGACTAGAGCATGTTGGGGCTATGTAGGGAATCAGTGATCTTTGCTCAGTGGTGTTCAATAGAGGAAGTGGAGGAAGAAGTACAACTGTGGCCTTTTGTGACAAAAAGGCAAGATTCATCTGGAAAGGTCTCTCCAAGTAGCAGAAAATCTGCAGGATTCACTCTTTTGTAAAGGAAAGTGCTTGCAGGACTGGAAAGCTATTCACGTTCCCATGGTTTTAAATTTTCCACTTGGTATATTTCTTCATTCTCCATTATGACATTTTCTGTCATAAATGTCTTTTGGACTCAGAGAAATGTATTTTATATGTATGTATCTATATCTACATCATCATTTCTAAAGGAAATAAAATGACAGGGGGAAGCAGCTCTGAAACTTTGGGGGAATTTTTAAGAACATTGAAAGGAAAGCTCTAAACACATTTCCTAAAGTATTCTGTGGGAAGAAATCTTGGAAAAACCGTTCCCTGGCCAAATACATTTGGAGTGATGTGCTTCAGCCTCTTCTTGGAGACTTATAATGTCCATTAAGGGCTCTGAAACTTTCTGCAGGAAAATAAAACAAAACACAAATTCTGTCTCAATTCTTTTAACTCAATGTTTCTAAACATATTTGACTTAGGTTACTTTTTTGCATCTCAATATTCCAATAAGACCAGTGTTTTGTGAAACATACCTTGGGAGAGTGTCCTTAAGAGAGTTTTCCCAAACCTCTCTGGAAACCTTGGGTCTTCCTGAAGGAGAGCCTTCCAGAGCCTGAGGTGCACTGAATTGTGGTGTCTCTTCTCTCTTCTGCTGTCCAGGTGGACATGGGGCCTTGCCTTGAAGGAGAAGTCCGGCAACCATGCAGCTTGGAGTTGGAGGGGAAGTATCTTAATGGGGAAAGGTCAGACTTGGGGCCTGCTGGCAGGGGCTACACTTGCATTGGTATAACGGGGCAGGCCTCCTCTTCCCTTCTTCTTGGCTGACTTCCCCAAGGAGCGTGGATGCAGCCACTTCCCCAGCCAGGCAGAGGCGTGTCTCTTCTCTGCTGGAGGCCACAGAGAGGTGGAATCTGCATGCGTGGAGTCCATCCTACACGTACAGCACTCTTCCAGGCACCCAGGGGCCACTGGAGGAGACAGCCTCACTCCTACCTCACCGAACTAACAATCTAGTTGAGGAGAGGAGGCATATATACATAGGATGTGTCAGAAAATACAAGATTATGATTGTGTGTGCTTTGTATGCCCATTTTAAGGTATGGCAGGAATTTAGAGAAGAAGAGGATGCCAGTGAGCTGGAGTGTTTAGGCTCAAAGACTTGCCTTGGGTGGGAAAGGAAGCTGTGAGAATGGATAGAATTAGAGAAATAGAGATGTCAGGGGAAAGCAGCCATGTAGGGGTAACGCCTGGAAAAAATGCATGGTGTGCCCAGCCACCAAGTCCTTGCAAGAAGCCTCAGGCCACTCTGGAAGGTGCCACACTCAGCAGAATTTTCCGGTTAGATTATAGGTGTGACTGTGGACCTGAGCATCTGCTCCATGAATTCTTCCTTGACCATCATGGGCTCCGGCATGGCAGTTAGAGCCAACTAGCCCACTTGTTATTCAGTTATTGGCTTGCTCTTATGTACTATGTATGAGTTTATTTCATTTTCTAGTTGGGCCTATGAGCTCTTTGAAGGGGTGAGCATATGGTCTTACTCTCTGCTTCTGCTTTCCCTCCTCCCCTCCACATACCACACAATGCTCAGCATAGAACATGCGCTCAGTGTAGAACATGCGCTCAGTGTAGAACATGCCTCAGCGTAGAATACGTGCTCAGTAAATGTCTGCTGCAGGATCAGTCGGATTCTGAATAAGACCTGTTGCTGAGATGTACATCTGTGACCTCATTATGTCATCACTGAGTGTTAGTGTCCCCATTTCACTGGGGGTGGAAAGGGAGGAAGGAGGACCCACAGGCACGCCAAAGTTGAACAACCTCAGGTAGTTCTAGAGCTCATCTAAAACCCAAGACTCGCTGAAACCGGTTTGGCTCAGTGGATAGAGCGTCGGCCTGCGTACTGAAAGGTCCCAGGTTCGATTCCGGTCAAGGGCATGTACCTGGGTTGCGGCACATCCCCAGTAGGAGGTGTGCAAGAGGCAGCTGATCGATGTTTCTCTCTCATCGATGTTTCTAACTATCTCTCTCTCTCCCTTCCTCTCTGTAAAAAATCAATAAAATATATTTAAAAAAAAATAAAACCTAAGACTCTTTTGATGCTGAAGAGGCCCTTGCCTGCCCAGTTCAGTGTAGCTGCAAGCATTTATGAAGTCCTGTCCTCAGGCCAAGGGTGTGTGTATGTGTGGGTGAGTACAGGCAGGAGTGGAAGGGGAAGGAGAAAGTGCAAAATGACAGAGATGTAGTCCTCCCCTCAAGAGGCTTGCACTCTGGAGGAGGAGCCAGGGTGAGCACTGTCATTTAGAAAGGGCCTGCCAGCCAGCCTTTTGGGGTGTCAGGATGGGTGGGAGGCAGCAATTCGGTTGCATGTAGCTTATTACAAATTGTTCAAGGAGATGAGTTGGGGTCCTTTCTGCTGCTTTCCCTAGAGCCTCTTTTGCCATTGATGCTGACTTGCCTGCCAGCCACCCAGGCCTTCCCTCCCTCCTCTTCTGCCCTGGAGCAATGACTGGCAGGTTCTACAGCTGCTTGGCAATTCCAGGGCAGACGCTGTACCTCCAGGCACAGTCCACCAGATGGTGCAAAACAAATGAAACACCCGTCCTTGTGGTCCATTCAGCTTCTCAGACCTGAAATTGGACAGCTGAGGAGCAACTCTGTTTCTGAGAATTTTCCACTCTGAGTTCAGCCAGAATGGTATGAAAATCTACCCCGGAAACCTGTAAAGAAGGTCTGGAATAGCTTTAGGGATTAAGAGGTATTCTACATGGGCAGACAGGAGGCACTTGCCCCCACATGGACTCTAGGAGACCTGCTGCTCTCACCCCAAATATTCTTCCACCTCCTGGCTCAGAGCTAAACTTTCATGCCACAAAATGGTAAAGGAGTTCAGATGTCAATGCCCTAGTGAGAAGAAATAATGTCTCATATCTATTTAGAGCAGCAGTTCTCAACCTGTGGGTCGAGACCCTTTTGGGGGTCAAATGACCCTTTCACAAGGGTGGCCTAAAACATTGGAAAACACATATTTAATTACATGTTATTTTTGTGATTAATCACTATGCTTTAATTATGTTCAATTTGTAACAATGAAAATACATCCTGCATATCAGATATTTACATGACGATTCATAACAGTAGCAAAATTACAGTTATGAAGTAGCAATGAAAATAATTTTATCGTTGGGGGTCACCACAACATGAGGAACTGTATTAAAGGGTTGCAGCATTAGGAAGGTTGAGAACCACTGATTTAGAGCCTTGCATGTACTTTCATAACTTTGATTTCATTAGAACAGCCTAACAACTCTGTGAAGTAGGTGATGTTATTTATTGTCATTTTATAGATGAGGAAACCAAGGGTCAGAGACAGTGAGAGAATCCCAGGACTATACACACATGGTCAGAGATAGAGTTTCTAGGTCATGGAGATCGTCAAGTATTGAACACCTTGCTCCTTTTACTCTACTTTTTACTCCAGTTGTCTCTTTAAATGATTAGAATCCAGTTTGTTTTTTTTTAAAAAAAAGCGGATAGAGGAAGAGGCTGCATAGGAGAGGACTAGGGGCCCAGAGACCAAATGTACTTCTCCAAGTTTTCTAGTTTTCTAGGTATGAATGTGTGTGTGTGTGTGTGTGTGTGTGTGTGTGTGTGTGTGTGTGTGTGATAGGGAGAGAGAGAGAGAGAGGCGGCAAACTCACAAGCACATACATGCATACAGTGAGCCTTACCTTCTGTAGATATCTTTTAATTCAACTTGGTTGCATGTAGGAAACTGTTTATTGCCTTCACTATCTGGCCTAAGGGCTATGCTATGGGTGCATCCCAGATCAATAAAAGCTTGGTGAGGCCTGAGCACGGGTGGAAGTCCTTCCCCTTGAGTTGGACTTGCCCGTCTGGTCCCCCAATATTTCAATTATCTCTTGTCTTTTCTCTTTCATTTGTGTGTGGCTCTGCTTCCAGTTCCTGAACCCTGACCCATGCGGGACGTGGGAAGGAAACACTCAATAGTTGCACTGGACTTCTGCTGTGGCAGTGAAATATATTAGAAAAATCAAGCTCTAAACCAGAAATGATAGAAAAGAATAGATAGAAGCTCTGTGCTGGTTAAATCAAAATTACCCCAATACCCCAATATACCTCAGTGCTGGGCCGGGAAAGTTCAAGTTCATGCCAAGTGTTCAAGTTCGTCCTTCGTTTCCTTTCTGAGCTGCCCATGCTGGTCCCCTTCTGGTGACCATGTAGGCAGCCTGGTGTGAACCCATCACTGCACATGCTCTGCATCTCTCATCCTCACCTTTCCCTCCACAGAGCCCACCAGACGGTCACAGTGCTCAGAGCCTGCCCGGGGACCAACAGATCCTTCCGAATCATCTGTGCTGAAGGCATGAATGAGTGGTCACGACTTAATGGGCTGCCCCTTCTGAGTAACACAGAAGCGAATGTTTTATTTTATTCAAAGCTTTATACACAATGTAAAACAAAGCAATATCGAGGCCTCAGGCCTGATATTGGCCAGGTCTGCAGGGTTTCTGAGAATCCTGCCCACCACACGAGGAGTCTGTGCAGCCCGCCCATGGAGCCAGCCTGGCAGCAAGCCCTTAGAGGTGTTTTCTGCTCGGGGTCATCTACTCAGGCAAAGTCGTTCCTGTCTTTCCCCGTCTTTCTCATTTTAGTGCCCTTGGTCTAGCTGAGAATTCCAGGACATCCACCCTGGGTTATTGTAGTAATCTCCTTATTGGCCATTTCTTCCCCAGCCTCCTTGTACTTTCATCCTAGAGGTGGCTGACAAACAATTTTTAAAAAAAAAAATAAAATTCAGATTGGATCATTTTACTTTCCTTCTTGAAAATCCTAAATGTCTCCCCTGTTTCTATTTTTTAAATGGTAGCTTTCCTGAAATATAATTAACATAGCACAACATTCACTTATTTACATTGCACAATTCAATGGTTTTTATTATACTCGAAGTGTTCTACAACCATCACCATCGTTCTGGACTGAATTGTGTGTCCCTAAAACTCTTATGTTGAACTCCTAACCCAAGTCCTTCAGACTGTGGCTGCTTTGGGGGATAGCCCCTTTAAAAGTTAATTAAGATGAGTTCATATGATTCAATATGACTGGTGTCCTTCTAAGACAGTGGTTCTCAACCTTGGCTGCACATTAGAATCACCTGGGAATTTTTTTAAAATCCTGATTTCTGGGCCTCATTCCGGAGGAATGCAGCCAAGGTTGAGGACCACTGTTCTAAGAAGAGGAAATTAGAACAGACAACTCCAGACCAAGGACTTGAACCCAACTGTGCTGATACCTTGATCTTGGACCTCCAGAACTGTGAGAAAATAAATTTCTGTTGCTTGAATCACCCAGTCTGTGTATTTTGTTATGCCAACCACAGCAAAGTAATGCATCCACAATTTAATTTTAGAACATTTTCATCATCCCAGAAAAAAAAAATCTATACCCACTTTAGTCATTTCCCACTTCTCTCCATTTCTCTAAGGCATCGGTGGCCACTAATCCACTTTCTGTTCTATAGGTTTGTTGATTCTGGGCATTTCATATAAATAAAACCAAATAGGATATGTTTTTTTTTAAAAAAACTAGCTTCTCTCACTTAGAATAATGTTTTCAAGATTTATCCATGTAGTGAGCATGTATCTATGATTCATTTCTTTTATTGCTGAATGACGCTCCATTATGTAGACATACAACATTTTTTCTATCCAATCATCAGTTGACAGGCATTTGGGTTGTTTCCATTTTTTGATTATGAATAAATCTGCCATGACATCCATGTATAAGCTTTTATGTGTGTGAACATATGTTTTTATTTCTTTTGTGAACATATCTTAGAGTGGAAATGCTTGGTCATATGGTAACTTTATGTTGAACATTTTGAGAAATTGCCAAACTGTTTCCAAAGGTTATACCATTTTACATCTGCCTCAGCCATGGATGAGATTTCCAATTTCTCCACATTCTGGAGAATATTTGTTATGGTCTGTCTTTTTGATAAATAATTATCTTGTGAATGTGAAGTAGTATCTCTTAGGGTTTTGATTTACATTTTTCTAATGGCTAATTTTTGTTTTGTTTTATTTTGAACATCTTTTCATAAGATTATTGGCCTTTTTTATATCTTTTTTGGAATAATGTCTATTCAGACTTTCAGACTTACACTTTGTAAAAAATCCTCACCAGGGGATATTTTTTCATCAATTTTTAGAGAGAGTGGAAGAGAGAGGGAAAGACAGAGAGAAACATTGATGTGAGAGAAACACATTGACTGGTTGCCTCCTGCACTCACCCTGATCAGGTCCTGGGCCGGGGAGGAGCCTGCAGTTGAGGTACATGCCCTTGACCAGAATCAAACCCGGGACCCTTCAGTCCATAGGCTGACATACTATCCACTGAGCCAGATTGGCTGGGGCCAGACCTATACATTTTTAATTGATTTGTCTTTTTATTATTGAGTAGTAAGGGTTTATTATATATTCTGGATATAAGTCCCTTATCAGATACACAACTTACAAATGTTACAAACTCCCATCTTGTGGGTTTTCTCACTTTCTTGATGGTACTTTTGCAGCTTGATTAAGTTAAATCTATTTTTCTTTTGTTGCTTGGACTTTTGGCGTCCTATCCTCTAAGAAACCCTTGCCCAATCCAGGATGACTAAGATTTACTTCTATGCTTTATTCTAAGAGTTTTATACTTTTAGTTCTGACATTTAGGTCTATAACCCATTTTGAGTTTATTTTTCTGTATGTTACTAGGCAAAGAGTTCTATTTCTTTCTTTCTTTCTTTTTCTTTTATTGCTTTTAGATATGTAGCTGTCCCAGTACCATTTACTGAAAAGGCTTTCTTCTCTGTTGAATTGTCCTGGCACACTTGTTGAAAATAAATTGAGCATCAATCAATGTAAAACTTTATTTCTAGACTCTCAATTCTATTGATCTATATGTCTGTCCTTATGCCAGTTCCACACTGTCTTGGTTACTATAGCTTTAGAGTAAGTTTTGATATAAGGAAGTATAATTCCTCCAACTTTATTGTTATTTTTCAAGATTGTTTGGCTATTCTAGGTTATTGCATTTCTATCTAAATTCTAGGATCAGCTTGTCAATCAGCTTGTAAAGAATCCAGGTGAAATTTTGATAGAATTGTAGTGAATCTGCCCTGACCGGTCTGGCTCAGTGGATAGAGCGTCGGCCTGCAGATTGAAGGGTCCCAGGTTCGATTCCAGTCAAGGGCATGTACCTTGGTTGTGGGCACATCGCCAGTAGGGCGTGTGCAGGAGGCAGCTGGTTGATGTTTCTCTCTCATTGATGTTTCTAACTCTCTATCCCTTTCCCTTTCTCTCTGTGAAAAATCAATAAAATATATTTTTAAAAAATCAATAAAATATATTTTTTAAAAAAGAATTGTACTGAATCCATATAACAATGTGGGGGGTATTGCCATCCTAAAATAGTAAAAATAAACATGGGGTTTCTTTCTACTTATTTAGATATTTTTTAATTTTTCCATCAATATTCTACAGCTTCCAGTATAGGTCTTCCACTTCTTTTGTTGAACTTTCTTTTTTTCCTAAGTATTTTACTTTTTAAGTCCTATTATATTTGAAATTGATTTTAAATGTTGTTTGTGGATTGCTCATTGGTAGTTTACAGAAATACAACTGACTTTGCATATTGATTTATAAACTGCAACCTTGCGAACTTGTTTCTTCTAATATGGCTTCTCAGGGCTTGCAGTGCACGTGATCGCGCCTTCTGCGACTAGGAACAGTGTTACTTCCTCCTTTCTGATCTGGATGACTTTTATTTATTTTTCTTGACTAATCATTCTGTCCAGAGCCTCAACTACAATGCTGAATAACAGTGGTAAGCTGACATCATTGCCGTCTCCCTAATCTTATGGGGAAAACATTCGGTTTTTTGCTATTAAATATTGCACTAATTACGGGTTTTCCATATATGTTCTTTATTAGGTTAAGAAGTTCTGTTCTATTCTTAGTTTGTTGAGTGCTTTTATCATTAAAGGTTGCTGAGTTCTGTTAAATGCTTTTTTTCTGTGTTTATTGAGGTGACCATGCGGTTTTTTTTTCTTTATTCTAGTAATATCATGTATTACATTGATTTTCAGATGTTAAAGCAACTTTGTATTCCTGAGACAAAACCCACTTACATGTTGCTGGACTTGGTTTGCTAGTATTTTGTTGGATATTTTTGCATCTATGTTCCTAAGAAATAATGATCTTCAGTTTCCTTTTTTTGGGACATCATTAGTTTTGGTGTCAGTATGATAATGGCTTTATAGAACAAGTTGGGAAGTTTTTCTATTTTCTGGATGAGTTTGTGAAAGATTGGCATTCATTCCTCTTTGAATGTCTTACAGAATTTAAAAGTGAAGCCACCTGAACCTAGGCTTCTTTTTTGTTGGAAGTTTAAAAATTATTAATTAAATCTTGTTTTTATAGGCCCATTCCGATTTTCCGTTTCTTCTTGGCAATTTTTGTAACTTATGTTTTTCTAGGGAATTTGTTCATTTCATTGATGTTACCTAATTTGGTAACACATAGCTGTTCATAGTGTTCTCTTATACTTATTTTTATTTCTGCAAGGTCTGTAGAGATGTCCTCTGTTTCATTCCTAATTTCAGTAATGTAAGTCTTCTCTTTTTCTTGTTCAGGACAGCTAATGATTTGTTAATTATGTTCATAATATCAAAGAACCAACCTTTGATTTTGTTAATTTTCTCTACTGTTTTTCTACTTCACTTATTTCCACTAATATTATTTTCTTCCTTCTTGCTTTGAGCATAGTTTGTTTCTATTTTTTCATTTCTTATATCAAAAGTGAAGCTATTAAGTTGACATCTTTTTTTCCTAAAAAATATATGCATTTACAACTATAAATTTTTTTTCTAAGCACTCTTATATCCTGTAAGTTTTGGTATGTTGTATTTTGTCATTTTTCTCAAAGTATTTTCTATTTCCCTTGTGATTCCTTTCTTAACTCAATTGTTATGTAGGAGCGTGTTGTTTTAAATCCATATATTTCTACATTTTCCAAATTTACTTCTGTTATTGATTTCTAATTTCATTCCATTGTAGTCAGAGAACATACTTTATATTATTTCTGTCTTTTATATCTGTTGCAGCTTCTCTTAGAGCCTATCAGATGTTCTGTTCTGGAGAATATGTGCTTATGAAGCATGCATATTCTGCTGTTGGCAGTGGAGTGTTTTATAGGGTAGATGTCTCTTAGGTCCAGTGAGTTTAGTGTGTCCACATTTCTTATACTTTTGTTGATCTTCAGTTTAGTTGTTTTATCAAGTATTCAAAGTAGGGTATTGAAGTCTTTAACTATTATTGTTGGATTATATATTTCTCCCTTTAATTCTAAATATTTTTGTTTTGTGTATTTTGGGGGTCCCCTGTTAGGTGCATATGTATTCATAATTGTTATATCTTCCTGATGGCTTGAGTCTTTTACAATTGTACAATGTCTGTCTTTATTTTTAGTAAAGTTTTTCTTTGTTTTAAAAACTATTTTGAAAATAAAATAAGGAGAAAAAAGTCTATTTTGTCTCATAGACACAGCATAGCCAATCTAGCTTTCTTACAGTTGCAATTTGCATGATATATTTTTCTATCTTTTTACTTTCAAACTACATATATTTCCATCTAAAGTGTTTCTCCTCTTGTCTTTTTTTCTCATTCTGGCAATCGTTGCCTTTTAATTGGTTTGTTTAATTCATGCGCACCAACATTCATAGTGACATGGTTTGATTTATGTCGGCCATTCGCTTTTGTTTTTTATATTGCTATACTTACATAGAGTGGATATTTTCTAGTGTAACATTGTAATTTCTTTAATAGTTTTAAAAACTAATTTTTGAGCTAATTTCTTAGTGACTACCCTAGGGATTATATTAAAACTGTTTCTTTATCAGAAAATATGTTTATATATCAAAATCAGATTTGTACTAATATAATTCCAATGAGATAAACTTTGCCCTTATATAGCTCCATTCCTCCTTCCATATTTTGCTATTATTTTTATAACATATCACATGTATAACCTAACCATCCCTTGTTGATATTATTACTTTATATATTTTAGTTTTCTAATGAGCTAAGAGAAAAGAGTAAATACATATTTATATGTTGTTAGAAAATATTTACCTACTTATTTACCGTTTCTTCCTGTGTTACTTATTTACTTGAATGTAGTTTTGTTCCTACAAATATTTGTCAAGTGTGTTACATTTCTATATTTTGTAGGTCTAATAATAAATGATATACATATTGTTATATGCAATTGCTTTCAAAATCATTTTGGAGAAGAAATAAAGGAAATATTCAATTATGCTGTATTTTATGATTTACTATATTAACCATTATTGGCACACTGTTTTTTCTTGTGGATTTGAATTACTGTTGGGTGTCACTTCTTTTCAGTTTGAAGAACTTCCTTCAGTCTTTTTTATAAGACAGGTCTGCTAACAATGAATTCTCTCAATATTTCTAATCTTGGAATGTCTTAAGTTTGCCTTAATTTTTGAAAGATAGTTTTGCTGTATAAAATATTTTGTTTCCCTTTTATTTTGGTTAATTTCCATAGATTTTTAGAGAGAGTGGAGGGGAAGTAATGGGGAGGGAGAGAGAGAGAGAGAGAGAGAGAGAGAGAGAGAGAGAGAGAGATGTGAGAGAGACACATCGATTGGTTGCCTCCCATACATGTCCCAACCAGATCTGGGGATTGAACCTGCACCCCAGCTAAGTGATTATGGTAGATGATTCTTTAGAACTTGATTGTAGCTGATGACACCCCCTAACATGATAATATTACTAGTCCAATAACATGGATAACAAAGCAAATTTTTAAATTCAAAAATAGTAAAAAAAAAAGAAAGAGAATGATGCTGAAATGAAGATTTATTTAAAAGAGCTTGAAACTACCCCCCCCCCTTTTTTTTTTTACACATTACTACAGAGGAAATATTGCAAGGGCAGCTGGATGCCAGAATGCCTAGATTCAGAATTTGGAAAGGGGACTGAACGGGAAGTGGAAAGAGGCCAAGCTCTTTCTTTAAATTACTATAAAGAGGAAAACAAAGAGCTAACTGTAACGCAGAAACAGTATAAGAAAATCCTGCCCATACCACCAAAGCCAGTTCTGTACCTTAGCAGTTTCCTCCTTAAATCCCTCTCCGTTGGGACTTTTCTGCACTGTTTGTGTCCTGTCTGATACTGCGCTTCACATTAGCACCTTAGCCTGCCAGTTAGAGCGCCTCCCGCTGGAGGGGCTGCTGTTGCCACCACCAGTGCAGGCCCTGTTGGCAGGTTCCACAGTGGTCCTATCCAGGGGCTTTGCTTTTTTTTTTTTTTTTTTACTGTCATCTGTCACCAGTCTGTCCTTCCAAGCCTCCCTCTCACCGCTGACTTGCCCTTTGTGCTCTGTTGCTGGGCCCTCTGCTAATACTATGCCATCGCTCTCTGATACTGTCCCCTTTTTGTTCTGATCCTACTGTAGTCTCTCCCAGAGATGACAGGACTCTGTCTTCCCCACTGGCAGAAAAGGTAAATTCTTCAACACCTCTTTCCACAACCCCCCTTCCAAACAAAGATCTGACCTTGGTTCACAAACATGAATTCTGTCGGTTAGCTTTTTCATTCAGTGCTTCTTGGGACTCAGAAAGCAAGGATCTTTGGATAAAACACAGGTTCCAATTTCATAATGTCAGGCTTTCTCCTTTCTCTTTCATGAGGATGAGAAGGGACATACTCAGTAGTCTGACATTCCCTGAAGAAGCACTGGACCCAGTCCCATAGCCTTTCTTCTGGTTTTATCTTAATTTTCCAATTACGATTTACATTCAATATTATTCTGTATTATTTTCAGACATAAAGTGGTTAGACCACTTAACACCAGAAACACAAGCAACCCAATGAAAAAGTGGACAGAAGACCTGACACTTCCCCAAGGAAGACATATAGATGGATAATCGACATACGAAAAGTTGCTCAACATCAGGAATCATCAGAGAAATGCAAATCAAAACCACAGGAAGACACCACTTCACACCTGTCAGAATAGCTATCACCAGTAAATAAAAAAAAAACAAGTGTTGGTGAGGGTGTGGAGAAAAGGAAACCCCCCTGCACTCTTGGTGGGAATGAAAGTTGGTGCAACCACTATGAGAAACACTGTGGAGGCTCCTCAAAAATTAAAAATGAAATTGTCTTATGATCCAGTGATTCCACATCTGGGAATACATATGAAGAAACTCAAAACATGAATTTGTAAGAATATATGACCCCCATGTTCATTGCAATGTTATTTACAATAGCCAAGATAGGAAAGCAACCCAAGTGCCCAACAGATGAGTGGCTTAAACAGCTGTGATAGCTACACTAATAAAAGAGAAACATGGTAATTGGCGTACGACCGCTACCCTTCCCATTGGCTAATCAGCGAGATATGCAAATTAACTGTCAGTCAAGATGGCCGCCGGCAGCCAGGCAGCTTGAAACTAACATGAGGCTTGCTTGCTTCAGTGACGGAGGACTCCAACATTCACGCCTGCCTTGCCGACCTCTAAGCCTGCAGTTTCAAACATTGTAACAAATATAGAGCTAAACAAAACCCCAGAAACCAGCTTTCAGGGAACTGGGATCTCCAGCTGGAGTTGATACAGAGTTTCGATTAGAACCGAAACAAACCAGATACCTGCTTTCAGGAGAGGAGGCCTAAGAGCTGGAGCCTCAGAGCTAAAGCTGGCCCAGAATAAAAAAAAAAAAAAGAAAAAAAAAAGCAGTTGGGAGCTTCAGTCCCAGCCTAAAAACAGCCCTCAGCCCCTCACCCAGACTGGCAAGGCACCCCAGTGGGGACCCCCACCCTGATCCAGGACCCCCTTCAGGGCAAACCAGCCAGCCCCCACCCATGCACCAGGCCTCTATTCTATATAGTAAAAGGGTAATATGCCTCCCAGCACCAGGATCAGCAGAGCTGCGAGGCCTCCTGGCACTGGGATCAGTGTGACAGGGTGTGGCGCCCCAACCCCCTCACCCCACAGGCCCTGCTCTGTGTGTGACGGGGTAGAGCCATAACCTCCCCATCGGCCCTGCCCTGAGTGTGACAGTGGTGGCGCCCCAACCCCCTGATCGGTGCTGCTCTGTGCGTGACAAGAGGGAGCTCCTCAACCCCCTGATCGGCCCTGCTCTGTGCATGACAGGGGGCGGCGCCCCAACTCCCCAATCGGCCCTGCTCTGAGCCCGACCAGGGGCTGCACCTAGGGATTGGGCCTGCCCTCTGCCACCCGGGAGCAGGCCTAAGCCAGTAGGTCGTTATCTCCCAAGGAGTCACAGACTGACAGAGGGCACAGGCCGGGCTGAGGGAGCTCCCCCTCCCCCCCGAGTGCACAAATTTTTGTGCACCGGGCCTCTAGTATTTACATAATAGAATACTACTTTTTGATTCCTCAGTGGGGGACTACAATCAGCTTCACATTCTTAGGGCTATAACTCTATAATGTCCTATCACATCTAGAAACTATGTTTTTCTTTCATCCTCTTCCCTATTTCTATTGAAGATAGTCCCACCTGTCTTTAGGAGGAAAGTCCTTTTTATTTCTTCAATGAACTTGCTTTATGACTCCAGCTGTCCCTCCTTCCCCTCCCCCACATATGCAGTTACACGAAGTCACATCATCAAGGCCTCACTCATCATGAGCAATTCTAGGCTATCAGCCTTTCATGTGACGGTACATTTTGGGGGACTTTATATAGTGAGAAGACATAATGATCCTTCTATGCAGAGCAAATTTGACACATCTCCAACAAATCTATTCATCTCAACAGACTCCTTCAGCTCTAAAGTTAAAGGCACATGCAATGTATAGGACATTACCCCTCCTCAAACATCCCGTGTTTGAACACTGGGAGACTGTCAACTTTACTTTTCCTCCTGTTTTTCAGAGACATTCATCAACTTGCACATGCTAATCTGTACACTTCATTAGAGAAAAATGAGGGAGAGAAAGGGCAACAAGTAGGAAAGAATTGAGAGAAGCATTTCAGAGTTTAGGAAATGAATCTTAGTACTTTATTTCATTATCTTTAAAGATTCAATTCAGGAAAAGGGTAAAAAATGATAATGGACAAAATATGACAGATTTTAGGAAAGCATTTTTAATATTATGAGGCTGTATAAAAGGTCCTAAGGAAACACACCACCTTTTTGACCATGAGGAAAAGATTTTTTAAAAATTGAAAGAGGAGCATTACATTTTTTAAAATCAGAATGAATGACACACATGCCTCACATAAAATAAGTCTGTGTTGGAAAGATTCAAAATACTTCAGATTGAAGCTCAGTTGGTATTTATTGATTGCTTACTACATATAAAAGTTTAGATCTCATCAAACACCCAAAGTAATTTCATAATATTGCCATCATTATTTCCATTTTACAGATGAGAAAATTGAAGCTTCAGTCAGTTAAATTACTTCCCCAAAGTCAAAGTGGAGAGACAGATGGAATCCTTCCTAATGTTCTTCACCCACCCCCTTTTGTAGGTGGTGGGAGCTGCACTAGGTGTTACCAGACGTGGGCAAACTACGGCCCACAGGTTGGATCCGGCCCGTTTGAAATGAATAAAACTATTGAAAAAAAAGACCGTGCCCTTTTATGTAATGATGTTTACTTTGAATTTATATTAGTTCACACAAACACTCCATCTATGCTTTTGTTCCAGCCCTCCGGTCCAGTTTAAGAACCCATTGTGGCCCTCGAGTCAAAAAGTTTGCCCACCCCCATGTTAGACCCATGGGCTCAGACTGGACCTGGGTTCAGCAACCTTGGTACTTGGGTTCTTCTGGCTAGGAAAGAATTCAGAGCCAAGACTCAAACTGTAAGAGAACATTTACTGTATTTTTTCATGTATAAGGCACTATTTCTTTCTAAAACCATTAGACTGAAAATCGAGGGGCATCTTATACACAAAAGTCAGCCGAGGAGGGAGCCATGTGGGTGTGTAGCTGCCCACACCTTGTCTAACAGGCTTTCTCCAATCACAAGCCTTATTGTTACTGACATCAGCTGATGCCATAATTGGAGACAGAGGTGGAGAGTGCACAAATGCAACAGGGACCACCAGAGTCCCTGTATCTTCTGAGCCCATAAAGATATCAAAAAATAAAAAGATAAACACTGGTAAGTGATTGTCTTACTCTGCATGGTATTTGGTAAATTAAAGAGATAGAAGAGGTAACTCCTAGAAGAAATGGGCTTAGAAGACAAGTTATGGAGGAAAAGGAAGGACACTTGGAGTCCGGGAGTGAGGAAGGTAATGGTAACTGCACCCAGGAGAAGGGTAGGGGGTAGGGGAAGGTGCAGGCGTGCTCTTGGGAGGGAAAGTACACTGGGGCCTCTGTCCTAAGGGTTTTAATGATGGAGATTTTAGGGGAGGTCCCAGGGGAAGATCTTAATAGAATATTCAACAGCTTTCCAGGTGTGTCTTTTCAGGCTCTAGGTCTCCACTGATTGGTTGGTCAGCACCAAGGCAAGGGGTCTTTATCTAATGCAGCTGGTCCTGAGGGTAGCCATGGGGCCACTGGTTTTGCTGCTTTTCTGGACCTGGAGATGGAATACAACTGAGTTGTATGTTATCTCTAGGGAGGAAAGGTCAGGGGGTCCAAAGAGCATGACCAGCAATATGCTAAGGGAGGAAAGTTCACCTTAGGGGCGAGGTCCCAGCCTACAATTGTCCTTTGCTAGTCACCCAGGGCTTTCCACCCTGGTGACCTTCTGTACCTGGCCCATTGTCCTTGCTCCTCTCATGTCTGCCTAACTGCCCACCACACCCAGCTTTAGTTAGGTATAATTTACAAGTAAAACTGTAAGGTATTTAAAGTGAGGACCAAGTTAATACATCCATCACCTCACATTTTATCATCATTATTTTATTTTTGTGTGAACCTTTAAGTTCTAATCTCATAGTAAATTTCAATTACATAAAAAGTTTTTATTAGAAATATAGTGTTTCAATTGCAAAATACAAAACACTGTTAACTATAGGCACCATGTTACAAATTAGATCTTTAGATGTTATTCAATCTTCATCACTTATATTTGAACCCTTTCACAAGCCTCTCCCTATTCCATATTCCATCCCTGAAAACCACTTTTTCACTCTGTTTCTATGATTTGGACTTTTTTTTTTTTTTTAGATTCCACATATAATTGATACCATCTTCTTAATGTTCTTGAACTGTTGCAAAACCAGTACAATTACTAAATACCCAACAGAAGACAAAGGGAGTGACTGACAATGAGCAATGAGCAGGAGAGGAAAACTCGCAGGCAGTCCATTCTACTGTTGTCTTAGGGGAAGCAGACACTTTCTCCAAGGATGGTACAAAGTGAGAAAAGCTGTGGGGTTTCAGAGGGGCACCACATCCAGGCCTGCGATCTCATAGACCCACCAGGCAGAAGCTGAGCACTAGCAGAAGGGCTCGTGCCCACCACCTCACAGAGAACAGTATTCACAACTGTTGGAAACGTGACAGAACTATGAAAAACACATGAACTCAACCTCAGAAGTTGTCGTGTCTTTTTGGTGACTGTGTCAAAGAGGCAAGTTTTTCATCAGTGTGAAAAATGAAAACAAAGTAAAACTACGAACACTTGTATAACTCAGGCTGTGCTGGCACCAGTGTCCTGGCCACCCTACAGCCTGAGATGGTGGGCACAGGCTGGCCCCACACCATGACTGGCAGTTCACCATGATTGGCACACAGGGGCCTTACTCCTCTTCCAACGTCCTTCCCTGCCTGGTAAAGTCCCCTCATGGGGAGACCCCACATTAAACTGCTCTGAGTGCAACCCTGCCTTGAAATGAACATTCTATTCATGCTGCTTATGGCCCTCTCCACCACCTGTGGGGGAGAATCCTTTCATTTCAAAATGAGGACACTGCTTCAAAAACAATTGTCTTACTGAGTGCAGGCATCATATTATGTTGAGTGAAAATAGCTGGTGCCAGAACTTTTGGAGGGGAGGTTTGAGAAAAGCCACGGAAAGCTCACAGTGGTAGGCTAGTCTGAGAGACCTCTGCTGGCCCAGAAGTCAGGAGATGGAGATGTCAGGTCTGGCATTCAGGGTTAATGGGTGCTTTTGAACAAGAAGCTTCTATAAAGTGGATCCATCTGACAATATGATTGAGGAAATAGGTAATAAAAAATGTAAAAGGTATGGAACCTGGAATATAAAACCCGAAGGCACTGATGAACAGATGATGGGTCGGAAGTGGCAGAAAGAGAAAACGGGTTCAGGGAAAGGTGGGCAGTTGAAGATCTATTCACCTGTTTGGTGGGGTCTTCAAGGGTAAACTCCAGGGGACTCAGAGATGGAGATTTTCAATATGGGCTAATTTCCTTCCTCTTCTTTCATCAGTTGAGTGAGCTTGATGGCCATGGATGACATTGATTGCTCAATGACACATTTGCTTTGGTTTTTCCTAAAGAAAGACAGGGTGAAGACTGATTCCTTGCCAAAGTCTACCTGATGATGGAAGAGGACCATGTGGTTTCCTTTTGGGAAGAGTATGATTCCCCCAGAACCCTGGAATACTGCAGACTACACTGGCTTGATTGCCACAACTGCAGACTTCGGAAAGTGAGGTCACTTTTGAGAAGGCTCAAGAGGAACTTTGAACATCTGGGAATATCAGACCAACAGCTATCTCTGGCTTCACTGCCACCTTTCCTTCTTTTGGACAATCCAGAGGAAGAGAATTTAGTAGAAGAATTCAGAAAGAATTGCAAATTTCCGTGATATCAAGTTGGTGGGCAGAGTTATAGAGAAGGAAAGGTTTAAAGTTATGCTGGAAAGTTTAGGCTGCTGAGACAATACATAATTGACTTTTGAGACAGTGATGGGTTTTTCAGCCACAGGTGAGCTCTTAGATTGAACTTTGCCTGAGAGAGAGCACCAGGTGAGGCAGAATTGACTCTGGAATTTCTCCACTTGGGGAGCAGCCTGCTTGCAAACATGGTGGGGGAAGGGCAGAGGGTGCTGGGCTGGGCAGGGGTTTGTCAGTATAGTAGATACACTACTTTTAGAAAGCATATTTCACTGCGGTGGCTTGAAGGTCATATTGTTTCTGATTATGGGGAAAGGGTACCCAAGGCCCCTCAGCAACTCCATGGTGTCTGCTCGTAAGGAGAGATGGTTTGGAGAGGCAGGGGAAATGGCTTGTTGGAGTGAACTGGACAGTACCTTCACTGAGGAGGCTGGGATACCTGGGGTCCAGTTCTAGTGTTGTAATGTACCCCATGAATCACAGAAGGACGCTTCAAGAAGTCGAATTAAAGAGTCACATTTATTGCAATCTGGGACTGTGAGGGGGCATTTCGCTCTCCCAAATCTCATAGTGATAAGATGGCTGCAACACCAGATTTATATAAGAAAAAATCACAAAGGTATTGATTACATCGCAGGGTTTGGAATGAGGACCCTGATTTGCACAAAGCAGTTACAGAAGCGAGATTGAGCCGATTAGTTATCTACAAAGATTAATTATAGTTTTGGGTCTTTGGACCACCGAGTCGACAGGGACACATTATCTGGAACCCTCGGGTCTTGGGATAATTGTGCTGTCCTGGTTCCCGGGTACAGAGGAATGTGCTTCCTAAAACCAGTATGACCACAACCAATGGGGTTTTCACATTACAATCATAAGGTATTCAATCGAGTGGGATGATTTATATAATTCAGAAAATCAAAATCACTTTTCTATTGTTAAACAAAGCAAATAAGTACAGAAGCCAAACAGCAGGGTTAAAGTTTAAACTACAGTTTCTACCTAAGATGATTGCTACCATACTTCACTAGCTCTGCCCAGTCTCACTTTAGGCAAATCAGACTCTCTTCTTTTCAGATGCTAAGTTCGTTATGTTTAAAATGAGGGAAGTTATCTAGATTAGCAGTGTCTTGTAGAAATAGGATGTGAGAACTATAGGGAAGTAAACATTTCCTAGCAGACACATTAAAAAGTCAAAAGAAACAAGTAAAGTTATAGTGATCTGTTTAACTCCATCTAGCCAAGTTATTATTTTAGCCGGTAACCAATGTAAAACTTATTAATGGGATATTTTACATCCTTTTGTGTTAACTCTTCAAAGTCCAGTGTGTAGTTTAGACTTGGCCCATCTCAATTAGACCGGCACGCTGTGAGTGCTCAGTGGGCGCGTGGTCAGGGGCTGCCGCATTGGGCAGTGGGAATCCAGCCCATGTCTGGGTCACATTATGCGATGCCATGGCAGGTTGTTTCTGGACAGCTTTCTTTAATCTTTGTCATCCTTCCTCTTCTGGCTTCTCAGCGCTCAAGGACGCCGGTGTCAGGCCGAGCACAGGGAGAAGTAGTCGTGATTAGATCCTCCTCCCGCAGACAGGCTGCAGACCTTCAGGGAAGAAAGCAGTCAACTCCCTTACTCACGTTGGGAAATTGCGGTGTGATCCTGTGTGAAAGAAGATTATGCATACAAATGCGAAGTAATTAGTCCGTGAGCATTTCTTCTTACGCAGTCACTGACGTCAGTGCAGTCTGAAGCCTAATTAACCATCTCCCGTAAAGTGCTGCAGATGAAAGGTGGTCCAGATGAAAGGTGGCCAGCCAGAGCCAAACACTTGATTGCGCCCATCCCCAGGCTGCTCCATTATAAGCCCGGACTGACGTCACTTCCTGCAGTTAGCAAGCCTTCTGCCTGGGGAAAGATGTAAGGGAGTGTTAAGGCTCCATGAGATGACCCGTTTTAAAAAAGGAAACACCCCCAGACATTTGCTCCCGAGGCCGTGCTTGGCCATAGATTCTAAGACGGAGATCCCCTTTGCCCCAGATTGCGTGCTGACAGCAAAATAGAGCTCGCTTGTAAAGCCGAAGCCACCTTGGGTAGTAGACCAGTCAGAACCGGCAGTGTGGTTTTACTGTCTTCAAACGCAGTCTTTTGTTTTCCCTTTTTGTCAAGTTGAGTTGGTCTTCAGGACAAATGTATGAAGAAAGTGTAGTTTTATCTTTAGCATGTGCCTACTTTATCTTTCCAAGGACCGTTGTTCTTCCTTAGGACCTGGCCATCTAGTAGGCCACCCAGGTCCTTGCTTCTGTCCCTTGGCCCCTCCTGTCCTGTCCTTTCTACACCAGGACCTTGACTCATTGTTCTCCCCTCTCATCTTTAGAATTGCGTTCTCACAGTTGGTATCTTATAAAAATCTTATCACACTCATCCTCGCAGTTGTGAACGGGGAAGTGGTGTGTCTCATCCGTTCTTTCCTGTATTGAGGCATTCATGAACTCTTATGTACCAGTTAGTATGCTTGGTAGGCAAAGCACGGGGCTCCTGGGGTACGATGTGCCTCTTGTAATCCTTTTTTCCATCTGTCCTCCACATGCTGATGTTCCTCTGCTTTCCATCTTCCTCATTCACTCACAGAAGGTTCTCTTCATTCACACGCTCTCCTGAGGGCAGCTCTACTTGGCTGGGACGGTAGCACTTCTTATGTACCAGTTCGTATGCTTGGCAGGCAAAGCACGGGGCTCCTGGGGTACGATGTGCCTCTTGTAATCCTTTTTTCCATCTGTCCTCCACATGCTGATGTTCCTCTGCTTTCCATCTTCCTCATTCACTCACAGAAGGTTCTCTTCATTCACACGCTCTCCTGAGGGCAGCTCTACTTGGCTGGGACGGTGGTGAATTGCACGACCCCAGGGAACAACAATGGAGTTGAGTTCTACACTGTTGATTCCCTGAAAAGTCTCATCAAGTTCTAGGCCAATGACTCCCAAACCTGTATCTCAGGCCCCACCTTACTCTTGAACCCAAGGCCTAGATTTCTTTTCTTTTCTTTTTTAAAAATTGAGTTAATAATACTTATAGTAAAGTGTTCCAAGGGCACTGTCTTAATCAATTTGGGGTGCTATAGCAGAACTACTTTAGACAGGGTGGCTTAAACAACAGAATTTTTGTTGTTGTTATTAATCCTCACCTGAGGATATTTTTCCATTGATTTTTTGAGTGGAAGGGAGGGAGAAAGACACAGAGGTTGAAATATCGATGTGAGAGAGACACATCTATTGGTTGCCTTTTGCATGGGCCCTGATCAGGGCCAGGGATCAACCCTGAAATTGAGGTATGTGCCCTTGACTGGAATAGAACCCAGGATGTTTCAGTCTGAGGGCTGATGCTCTATCTACTGAGCCAAACCAGGTAGGACTACACAACAGAAATTTATTTCTTACAGTCCTGGAGGCTGAGAAACCCAAGGTCCAGGTGCTGACTGATTTAGTTCCTGGTGAGAACCCCACTTCTGGTTCCTCTTCTCATTGTGATCTCACATGGTGGGGGTCAGAAAGAAAGGAAGCAAGGTCTCAAGTGCTAGCTTCTATGGGCACTATTCTTATAAGGAGGCTCCACCCTCATGCCCTAATCACCTCCCAAAGGCTCCTACTTTAAATGCCATCATAAAGGGGATTAAGGTTTTAACAGATGAATATGGGGCTGCATATATTCAGTCTATGGAAGGTATTAATCTTGTGTACAGTTAATGAACTTCTACCTATGTGTATTCTCTATAGACTTCAAATAGAGATCTTATCCAACACCTTGGGAAGTCTCATGCATCTTCTCAGTTGGTTCCATCTTCCAAAAGGAATCATTTAAAAAATTCCCCACAGATCAGTTTTGCTTGTCCTTGAATTTCAATACTTAGAACATAATTTTTGTATTCTTTTTTTGGTCTGCCTATTTTTGCTAACACAATGTCTGAGAGATCTATCCTTGTTGCATAAATTATCATTCAGCCCTGACCAGTTTGGCTCAGTGGATAGAGCGTTGGCCTGCGGACTAAAGGGTCCCAGGTTCAATTCCGGTCAAGGGCATGTACCTTGGTTGTGGGCACATCCCCGATGTGGGGTGTGCAGGAGGCAGCTGATTGATGTTTCTCTCTCATTGATGTTTCTGGCTCTCTATCCCTCTCCCTTCATCTCTGTTAAAAAAAAAAAAAAGAATCAATAAATCATCATTCAGCCCATATGTCTAGTAGGATATTCTTACCTGTATATACTACTGGAAAGTTCAATGCTACAATCCAGAACCAAACACATTACTTCTACATTTTTAAATTGAGATTCACCTCATCATCAAAATAATTAATACTGCCCAGCCAGTGTGGCTCAGTGGTTGAGTATCAACCCATGAACCAGGAGATCATGGTTTGATTCCTGGTCAGGGCACAAGCCTGGGTTGCAGGCTTGATCCCCAGGAGTGGATGGGCAGGAGGCAGCCTATCAATCAGTGATTCTCTCTCATCAGTGATGTTTCTAACCCTCTCTCCCTCTTCCTTTCTCTCTTTGAAATTAATAAAAAAAAAGCTAACAAAATAACACTGACTTGATAGAATTGCTAGAATATTTCAATGAGATAATGAATATAAATCATCATTCAGCCTGTATGTCTAGTAGAATTTTCTCACCTGTATATACTGCTGGAAAGATAGATGTCACAATCCAGAACCAAACACATTATTCTTAGCATAGTTCTCAAATAGTTAAAGTCAAAAATCTATTCAGAATTGGGGGAAGAGCGATGTCCTTATCGAGTCATTTTAATCTTAGCTGTTTACTTTCTGTTTATGATAGATGGGCCCTGAGCATGCTATTATCTTCATAATATTTTAGCTTTAATAAGGCTAAATAAAATGATTATTTTCTCTGAAGGTTTCGAAGTACCTTGAGGTCTACTTATTTTTTCACTTGAATGTGAGTTACTCTCTTAGGAACCACGCATCAGGCTTCACTCGTGACTCAACTGACACTGCAGTTGACAAAAATAATCTAGATGTTTTGTTGCCCTTAAGCATAAAGTGACACCTTTAATCATAGGGGGAATCTTAATACAAAGCAATAAATAACTTATGAATGCTCCTATTTTATGGCATGCTTTCATTCCCAGTAAATGTCGGATTTTATGTATTGCTAAAGTAGACAATTATTCACTTTGCATAATTCACTGAGGTTCTATCCAACATTAAAAATATCTTGACCCAGGAAAGAAGGAAACAAAATTCTGGAAATTTGGAGAGTGGAGTCAGGGAATCTCCCACTATGGAAACAAATACTAGGATCTGTGAAAGCGGATGAACCACAGATGTCCGAAGTCAGGAAAGAGTTGGGAGTTGCTAGGAATTCTACAAAGGAAAGGTTAATGCTAAGCAGGAGTCAGAGTTCCACAAGTCTCTGATGCTGTCATCCTAGTCATTGCAGCTCTACTGCCGTGGCACGCATTTAACCTGTCATATAACTGGCCAAATTCTAGCTCCTTCCACACCAAACATTGTCAGTTCAGCCCATGTAAAACTTGTATCATATAACACAGTAGAAACAATAATGAAATGAGATTTACTTTACACAGATATGCTTCCCAGATCATTCTGTGGTTACAGATTTAGTCTGTGATATAGAGGATGCCTGTAGTGAAGGGAAAGCACTGATCTCTCCCAGCCCCAAAGCCCCTTGTTTCTTTCTCTCTCTCTCTCTCTCTCTCCTCAAACAAAACAAACAAAAACCGATCAATAGATAAACCATGCTCTATTTTTTAAATAAAGGGCTCTATTGCTTCTTAGCCTACTCTGTGGTCCTTCTATTTGGTCCACAAGCACCATTCACCAAAAACCACACCAGCCAACCCAAAGGCCTTTCCTTCATCCTCAACCGGCTTTGTGGCAAAGGTCAAGGAGAAAGAATGTGTAGTGGAGGAAACACAGCATGGTGTAATGCTAGAAATTTGACTAGTAAATCAGGGTTTAAATCTCACTTCTACGCCTTCCTAGTGAGTGACCTTGGACAAGTTACTTGCACTCCTGGAGCTTCCTTTGTAAAGTGAAGATGATAATACTTATTTCCTAGACCTGAGATGAGGGTCAGTGGGGTGAAGTGGAGGAGGGGAAGAAAAGTGACAATAATGATTTTTAAAGTTCATATGAAGATGATAATACTTATTTCCTAAACCTGAGATGAGGGTCAGTGAGTTAATGTATGGGTGAAGTGGAGGAGGGAAAGAAAAGTGACAATAATGATTTTTAAAGTTCATTTATTAAGCACCTATTCTTTCAGTGATTCTTTTTTTCCCCACTTACTATGTGATAGGGCCCAGTACTGTGGCAGAGAACAGGACAATTCCTGCAGAGTGAAGAGGGGCCAGCCAGCCTGCTGGAGCACGGCTCAGGGTAAAATTTTTAGATGTCTGTTTAGTTAGCACGAATATTTCTACAAAACTGTAATTAGCTTTCAGGGAAGTCTCTATCTCTCAGATAAACTTGCAATTGCAGAGGCTTTATTTTGCACAGCAGTAGGTTTCCTAAGAAGTAGCATGCATATTTAAAAAAAACACACCACATAAAAAAAGAACCTTATTTACCCACTAGGGCAGTTGTGGGTTATATATATGCTTAGGCGGTTGTAAATATATATAAGTAATCAGTCCCTAATTTATATTAACCTGGTAAAATTAGATGATGGAATCTTGGATTTTCTCAAAGTGAGAGATATCCTTGTATTTAGTAACAAAAATTAATAGCTACCACGTGGGCTTGCTGGGGCAGTTGAGAGCAGGTTATTCAGCTCCTGCTTTAGATAAACATTGGATAAGAATGTCAAGTCTCTAACAACCCCTCCCCCGCTTTTCCGGCTCCCAACACAGCCACCCCAGCTCTCCCAGATGTTTCAGATTCCAAGAATGTTTGCATTGATTAAACGTTCTATTTTTTGCTTATTTCCCCATCCCAGACCTTGGAAATGTTATCTTTACTTTTATTACTTGAGATCAGGGCTATTTCGGGAAGGTGTGGGGTTTGGGGAAAAAATCACATTTTGTGCTCTTCTCTTTCCTGGTTCTTTTCTTTCCTACAGGTGGAAGCTACAAGACTTCAAGGGCAACTCTTGTAGGTAGAAATTATCCAAAGTCTATCCTTGAAGAATTCTGCTAGAATGTTCGCTGAGAGATGGGTAAAGACGTGTTCATGGGCTTTTTGTACATGATGGATTCAGCCACCTTGGTTAGAACCTATAGGCTTTGCTTAGCAATTTGCAGAGTAGGGTGAATCTCTGTGTGGAGTGGGATGGGGGATGTGAGAAGGGTGAGGATGGTTATATCCCCATATCCTGGGGAAGGAAATAAAGGACAACATTGCTGAGGAGCTGCATTTTGGAAAAGAAGCATGATCTCTGGTGATTAGCCTATCAGTCATCTAGTAGTCTAATTTCAACTCTAATTCACTTCAGTGATTTGGTACCTAGGTCATTGCCTTCAAGCTATGCTTGGGCCAGCAGTTAAAGGCAGCTATGGGTCCTAATACAAAACATTGGGGACCTCAAGCCAGGAAACTTAGAATAAAACTGAATGCTGCCACTTCCTAACTCTACAGCTTTGCTCAACTCAGTTAACCCTTCTGAACCTCATTTATCTACTAAAATATGGATGGACAGCATCTGCTTCATAGGATTGGCATTTCAGTGTTCTTGTGAGGATTAAATGGAATAATAACACGCGAGGAAATACCAACCTAGTGTTTGGCACACAGTAGGTGATTTGAGCTTTCAGGAATTTGGAAGTTCATAGGGCACCATTTTCTGAGGATAGAGTGATTCATGGGGCATCTATGCTCCAATATTTTCTTTTAAATAACCCTCACCTGTCTAAAAGTGAAACTGATTTGGAAAATTCTGGGTCAAGTCTCTATCAAAATGGAAATTTTTAGTCATGTTTCATTAGGAGCTGCTCTTTGTAAAGTTTCCTTCACTCGCTATTATGTAAAACAGATGGGGTTTCCCAAGGCGGGTCACGGTTTAGCAATATGGGAAGTTTTATTTTCCCAAGTCTGGAGCATTTGTTGGAGTCCATGAATCGCCTAGAAAAGGTGCCTATGCTCAGGCCCACCACAGATGGCTGCCTCAGTCTGTCTGAAGATGGTGCCTAGAAATCTGCATTAAAAAGTCAGATACCCTTGATGATTCTGCTGCACACAAAGCCCCTGTTTAAACTGCTACCAGCCATTCTTACTTAGGCTGATCATGGAGTTTGAGTGGCATGGAAGGAAGCTGGGGAAGGAGAGTGGACTCAGGGTAGAATGAGAGTTGGGAAGTTGAGGTAGGAATCACTGAAGACCAGTTTTGCTGACTGTTGGTTTGAGGCTCAGTTCTTTGCTTCATTAGGAAAGGTCATGTTCTATGAGTGAGAGCAGAGCTGATTCCCAAGCTCTTGTGCCTAGAATGAATCAATAGATTAACTTGCATTTTTTTGCTTGATATTTTCACTTTGCACAAGGTTCTGGCAAGCTCAATGTGATGCTTATGGGTACACTAGAGGCCTGGTGCATGACATTCGTGCACTGGAGCAGAGGGTCCCTCAGCCTGGCTTTCACCCTCTCACAGTCCGGGACCCCTTGGGGGATGTGCGGATATCCTCCGAGGGGTTCTTTAATACTGCCAACGCGATGGGAGATGCTCCTGCCACCACTGCTGTTCTCACCAGCCATGAGCCCAGTTGTGGCTGAGAGGCGCTCCCCCTGTGGTGAGTGCACTACCAGGGGACAGCTCCTACATTGAGCATCTGCCCCCTGGTGGTCAGTGCATATCACAGTGACCAGTTGTTCCACCGTTGGGTCGATTTGCATATTAGGGTTTTATTATATAGGATGATTAGGACTAGAGAATGTACTCTGACCATGGGTTGTGCCAGTGGGAAGTTTTTTTTCCTGTCTGGTAACTTTTTTGAGCCTAAATCACATGTTTTCTGGCAGCATAAGAAATAGGCATGAATTAAGTTACTGTACTTCCTGAATTTAACTCTGCCTTTGTAACACTCAGCCCACATGAATAAGGGATATGTTTTCCTCCCAGGGATATGTCTGCAAGTTCCTTCTTCTACCTCCCACCCAAACATCCTTCAAGAAAAGGAAGAGAGCTTTAGTACCAAGCACAATGCAGGTTCAGACAATTTAGCAGGCTGCAGGGGAATTCCTGGAATGGAGTAGAAAACCCAAAATAGATATCCCAGAAGGAAGGAGGAAATGGTGACAAGGAACTTACTTTACTATTGCAGGACCCTCCTTTTATTGCCACAACTGAGCCACGTGAATTTTTGGTCTCTGTCATCAAGAGGGGGTATTCCCACAGATTGATTCATGTTCCTTGTTTCGAAGAAGAAGAAGGAAAAGGAGGAGAAGGAGAAGGAGAAGGAGAAGGAGAAGGAGAAGGAGAAGGAGAAGGAGAAGGAGAAGGAGAAGGAGGAGGAGGAGGAGAAGGAGAAGAAAAGAAGAAGAAGAAGAAAACTACTCTGATGATCTGAGAGATTTCAGCTATCAAAGTAATAGGAACTCATTGGTCTCAGGTTCACACAGAAATCTCAGTGCTGGCTTAGAGATTCTGTTCCTGTTTATTGAACGCCTACTGTATGTGATCCTAAGCACTGGGATACAGAAACTAATAAGAAACTTCCCCTGTCATTAATAATCTCTCTGTCTATGAGATAAAATGCAAAGTAATTGAGAAATGTTATAAATTATGAACCTAAAGGACCATGGTGATTTTCTCTGTGCCCTTCACATGGCTACAGTCCTGTGAAATTCAACAAGGAGAAGGGATTAACAGTTTAGCTGCTATAGAGGATGGGTTGTATAGTGTCCTCCCAAAATTTATGCCCACCTGGAAGCTTAGAATGTGACATTATTTGGACATAGGGTCTGTGCAGGAATAATTAAGTTAAGACAAGACCCTGCCTTATTGGGGTGGGCTCTGAGTTCAATGATGACTGGTGTCCCTATGAAAAGAGGAGTGGGTACTCAGAGATATCCAGGGAGAAAGACCGTGTGAAGATGGAAGCAGAGATTGGAATGATGCTGCCATAAGCCACAGAGCACAATAGATTGCTGGCAACCACTGGAAGCTAGGATGGAGGCATGAACACATTCTTCTCCTGGGCCCCCAGAAGGAACCAATGCTGATGACACCTTGATTTCAGACTTCTGGCCTTCAGAACCAAGAGAGGATACATTTCTGTTATTTGGAGGCCCCCAACATTTGCCACGGCAGCCTAGGAAGCCCATACTGTTGCTTTTCAGAAATTCCGTGCTGTTGTCCACTTCTTGCTTTTGCCCTTGAATCTATTAAAATTCACATGTAGTGTTCCTCTTGGTATTGGAAGAGTGACTGCTCATAAAAGGAAGAAATAAACAGGAGAACACCCAGCAATGCAAAAGTTCCCATGGTTACTTTGTTCTTTGTCTTATACTTTGGTATTTTCTAATCACGCTCTTACTAGTAGCCCCTAAATACTAGTAATTCCCTAGGCTGTGGTTGTCTTCCTCTCATTTCTTACCTGCTGTCCTCCACTCTGCAGTTTAGAAACATCCATTTTAGAAAAGTCTTTGTTTCTTACAACACTACCTAGTATCCATCCACTTGGATTCATGTTCCAACTGGGATGCTGTGACCTCACCTCCTTGACAAAGATTAGAAATAAACAAGAATTTTATCCCTATAGACGTCTGGCTCTACTAGTAAATGTAAAAATGCTAATGTTGGGGGAGGTAAATCTAATAAATTTTTCTGTTGTATTGATAAAGACTTTGAGGTGAGTGTTGGTGGTTTGTCCAATATCTCATAACTGGTCAGAACCAGAGCTGAGATTGAATCAAAGGTCCTTCCATCCACTTCCCACTCTGTCAGGCAGAAATGAAGTGGCCATTATTCCCCAGCTTCCAGTGGAATAGATGCTGGAAACAGGATTTCTGTATCAGGTTGGTTTATCTGGGAAAATTTTTAAAATACAACTTCTCTTCCCCTCCCCCAGACTCATTATTAAGCAGATGCCAGATGGTGAATTGCAGATTGTATTTCAGTTTTTTCATCCACTCAGAAATTTTATGACCTTGGTTTTATATCCACAGGAAAAAAAATGTTTCTAAAGAAGCTTAAAAATTATCGAGGGGATTGAATGTCACCTCCCCTCCAGAGACCTCTGGGATATATCCAGGGGTAAACATATCTTTTTTAATCTATTCATTTCTCTTATCTATAAAGGCTACTGATAATGCAGTTTGGAAATAAAAAGTAGGTTAATTTAATCAAGTAAATGGTCTGAATGATCCCCACTCTCTCTTTTCACTCTCCCCAAATTTGATCATTACTGAATCTTGTACTAGAAAGAGATCCTTGGATTGTTAATGGGCCAGCCACCTACCTTACTTTGTTTTATACCACCAGCACCCATATCCCTCTGCCAGCTGAGAAGTAGGCCAGTAACACCTCAAATCATCACAGCAGCCATAAACACCCATTCCCACTGCCAAGCATATGACTGAGTGGAAGGATGGGGTCTTGGGAGCACTGCTACTTATCAGAGGTGCCCCTGTGGGAAAGTTACTTAACCTCTTTGGCCTCAGGTTCCTAATCTGTCATGTGGCGATCATTCTGTCCACTTCTCAGGATTATTATGAGAGCTAGAGATAAGGTATATAAAGCGGTTCTTGGCAAAGAGTAAGTGCTCCATAACTAGAAACAATGTTTATCATCACCATCATCATCATCATTATTTTTAATCCTCACCTGAGGATATGTTTGATTGATTCTAGAGAGAGAGGAAGTGGGGAGAGAGAGCAAGATGGATGTGAGAGAGAAAAATTGATGGGTTGACTGGGGATCAGACCTGCAATCTTTCGCTGTATGGGACGATGCTCCAACCAACTGAGCAAGCCAGCCGGGGCTTTATTATTTTTTAAATTACTCTGGTCATTTGCATATAGTATTTGTGTATAGCCTTGATCCCCGTGAAATCTTAAATGGGAAGAAGTTTTCCTTAGGCTTATTAGTCTATTTAAGAGGTAAAACACCTTTGAGTTAAGTTCAGTTACATTTGTTTTATTTGCTGTGGTTCATTTGCTTATTAATGTGTCTGCATTTCTCAAGGGTCCAAGGAAACTGGCTAGCTGAAGGTCCCATGGCCTCTGCCCAGCCTCAGAAGCCTGGTGGCAGGGACTGGGTGGGGAAAGCAGGAAGAGGTAGTGGGTGGTGCCCCTCTTCAAGGCTTGTTGCACACTTGGCTGAGTTGCTTCAGCTTCAAACGCCATGTGCCTGCCAGGGGACGTCTCATCCACAATAGAAGAGAAGTTCATCCTATCTAATAAAAGAGAAACATGGTAATTGGCATACAACCGCTACTCTTCCCATTGGCTAATCAGGGCAATATGCAAATTAACTGCCAGCCAAGATGGCGGCTGGCAGCCAGGCAGCTTAAGCTGAACATGAGACTTGCTTGCTTCAGTGACGGAGGAAACCGACATTCCCCGCCTGCCTTGCCGGCCTCTGAGCCTGCAGTTTGAAGATTGTAACAAATATAGAAACTAAACAAAACCCCAGAAACCAGCTTTCAGCGAGCCAGGATCTCAGAGCTGGAGTTGATACAGAGTTTCGATTATAGAACCTAAACAAACCAGGTACCTACTTTCAGCAGCTGAAGGCTCAGAGCTGGAACCAAGCCTCAGAGCTAAAGCTGGCCCAGAATAAAAAAGAAAAAAAAAGAAAAAAAGGAGCAGTTGGGAGCTTCAGTCACCCGCCAGCCTGAAAACAGC
>NW_006296539.1:784001-786253 GCF_000327345.1 Myotis davidii
AGTCGTGGTGGCGGGACCCTCTCCTGCCGCTGCAGCAGCGCTAAGGATGTCTTAGCGCAGACATCCCCCGAGGGATCCCGGAAGATGCCAGCTGGGCTGAGGGACACCCCTCCCCCCGATGCACAAATTTTTGTGCACCGGGCCTCTAGTATTAAAATAATAGGACATCTCACTGTGGTGTCTGATTCTCTGCTAAAGACATTCTCTGCCCTGCAGAATCACATCAGTTCTCTTTGTAGCTGTTTTAGATGCTGTTTAGCCTCCTGCCCTCCATGTTTGTGTATGTCTGATAATACCAGGGCCTATTCCCATGCTCACCTAAGAGGAATTACAGTTTTTGTCTCTGTGCTTAAATGGAAGAATATGGAGAGTGTGTTATTAGGCTTGCTAGAGATATATATCTAAGATTAAAGGAGCCCTTTCTTACTATCTCCCTTAAGAAACCAGTGTGAACAAAACACTGGACATCTAATTATCAAAAATTGGGACTAGTGGGGAAGACAGAAGGAGTTACAGATAACAAATGAAGGGTTATAAATGAAATGGTCATATTATCTGCAGAGATATGAGTTTTAGTCTGAGCCTCTGGCCACTGTGATGTACTGGAGAGGGCATTGCATTTGAGAGGAGGAAATTTAAGTTAGTTTCAGCTCTGCTTTATCCTAGTGCTCTTACACTGGGCAAGACCTGAGCCTCATTGTCCTCATCTATAAATCTATAACACCTGCCCTACCTGACAGACTGGTTGTGACATCAAATGAGTTTAATACCTGGGAAAGTTCCCTATCCGCCACAAAAAGCCACCTGAATATCATTATCTGGTTATGGCTTAATAAAAAGGGGCTTCCTGGGTGTTTATATATACCCAGTGCAGAGCGGATCTTGATCTCCAAGGAAATTGGGATCAGCTGATGAGTTTATATGGAAAACGAAAGGAAAGTGTCTGCAAAATTCAAATTGCTGTATATGGCAGCCTTTTGTCATTTCCAATGTATTGAGGAAGAATTTAGTGGCTGAAGCATGTTCGCTGCTTCGTTTGCTTTCAAAACCTCAAGTCATCTGGAAAATTACCGGGTTAGAGTGGCTAGGTATATTAAGCCACCGAGGAAAGCGTTTCTGGAGAACCCAGTGGCCTGGCGCAGCCGATTTCTGCTGCAAGCACCGTGAAGCTGGCTGGTCCAACAGGGGGTGGGTTTGAAGAAACATAACAACCGCAGGAACCTTTCTGGGTTCAATTCCCCAAATCCCCGGGAGGAAGTCCATTTTCTCAAGCTTGCTCAGGGCCTTTCTGGAGCAGTGGGGAAAAGGAAAAAAAATCCTTCATGAAGAGAAGGAAGTGAAAAGTGAAAATTCTGGAAACTCTGAATTGCGGGAACAAGAAGGATCCAGTATGTGACATGGAGAATCAAAAGTGTCTCTCCCTGGGCTCCGTTCATTGATCCCCCTTCCTGGCAGGATTTACAGAAACGTCCTCCCTAATAGAGCTCTGTGGAGGATTTCAGCCAACAGGAGGGCTCATGTTGGAAACATGTTTTGAGTGGTTTTCCTTCATTACGTGATAGCAGTGGATTTATGTGAGGACCAGGAGGTATGTCCCTCACAGTACGTCCAGTTGAAGGGATTTATGCTAACATGAGTTGTTAAGTTGGTAATGGTTCCCATCTCTGAGCCTTGGTGTTAGAGAGCCAGAAATGTTCTCAGCCCTTAAAATTCTGTAGGATTTCATCCACCTGGAGGTGGGGGAGACGGCTGGTGAATAGACAACATGCTCCAAATCATAATAGCTTCATTTGTTCACTGGGTTCTATGCTTTATTCACTGTGTTTTGCATGCATTTTTCTCATTTTATCATAACAGCAAATTTATGAGGGAGGTATTATTACCCCATTTTTCAGAGGAGAAAACTAATGCTGACAGAGGTTACAAACTAACTCGAAGTCACACAGAGCCAGGACTTGAACTGTCTCAACAAACATTCCTGAGAATTCCTCAATCTGTGTGGCCCCATTGAAGGTGCTGTGTTGTGTCACTCATGCCTTTGGTGAATTTTTCATCTCACAAGATAAGCAAAAAGCACAGATACCATAATATAGGACCTAACGTGGTAAGTGACTGAAAGATGGGTCATTGTCACCAGATTGTAATAATAGGCAAATGATCAATCAGAAGAGGTTCTGGCATGAAAGAATTGGTCCTGCTACATACCAGATATTCAAGCAGTCCTAGTACTAATGGTTTGAAAGCAATATTCA
>NW_006296539.1:786767-809171 GCF_000327345.1 Myotis davidii
TAAATAGATTAGGTTTAGAGAGTTACTATCTAAAATAAAATTTTACTTTGTAGAGATGGCATGTGGTTGGGTGAATTAAGTGTATATGGTGTATACCTTGATAAATTTCTTATATTTCTATCCCCAATTTGATTTTCTAAAACACAAAGGGTGAACTTTATGGGAAATTATATCTCAAAAAAACTATTCCCAATTTCTTGTACTTTTCTAGCCTCTAATCAAAATATAAGTGGCAGCACATTATGCATGTGTGTGAGCACATTTCACCAATTCTTGCTCCTGAGTTCTAAGGGAAAGAAAAGTTTCTGTGTGTATTAATAACTGTCTATTGTCTTTCTTTCTGGACCCCCTTCCAGTATCTTCATATTAGCCTAAGGGTTTGCTCAGGGGTAAAGAGTACAATGGTAGTTAGTCTTCAAAGATTTGCCCCCTCAGAGAACCACACCTCATCTTGGTCATACCTTTGTGGTGTAGTTCTCTCTTCTTGAATCTGGACTGTCCCTGAAACTCATTCAATAATGAGGTGCTTGCTGCATGACTCCCCAAAATAAGTCAGGAGGAGTCTTTATGAATCTCTTAGAACATTATCTTGAAAACCTCCCTGTTGAAAAATAGCCACCATGAAGAGGATAACAACTAGTATATTCTGAAACCATAATGCTGTGAAATGCCCAAGTCATTGGAGGAGCCCAGGAAGATGAGAGGCCATGAGCAGAGAAAGGCCAAAGGGCATCTAGATGACTGGCATGTGGTGAAGAAGTCACCTTTGAAATAGATTATTCAGCCTCGTTGATCAGAGACAAGCCAATCAAATATTTCCCAAATTCCTAACCCATAGAATCATGATTAACAGAAGTGGTTGCTTAAGTCATACATTTTGAGGTTAGTTTTTAAGCTGCAATGGATAATGGGACAATAAGCCATATACTATTCTGAAAATGTTTGCTGCATGAGCTTGGAAGATATAAAACACGTTAATGGAGTATAAGTTTAAAAAGATAATTCAAGTTGGACTGTCTCATTCTAAGATATTTGGATTTTTCTTCCATTAGTAATGAAAAACTATTAACATTTTTATTAGAAAAATGACCTATTATTAGAATAAAATTTTACCTAGAAGTCTGACTGATGCATCAGAGAAGGAAAAAAATGGAGCCAGAGAAATCAGGTAGGAGGCCCCGGAAAAGAGTAAGGAGATTGCGAAGTTGGAAAACAGCCACGGGAATGGAGAGAGGAATGGGCAAAGTGTACTGCATTGTCGTTATAAACAGGTCTTGACTCCTGAGAGATCAGGGTGCAAGGAATCACAGACGAGATTCAAACAGGATCCTGAGTAATCTGAAAAGATTGGCCTATTAATAGAATCAGGGGACTTTAGAGAAAGATTAAGTTTAGAAATGGGGGAGGGGAGGGAAGAGGAAGGATAATAATGAGTTCATTTTCAAGATGTTTAATTAGTTATCTCCTGCTGTATCACAAAGCATCTCAAAATTTACTGGCTTAAAACAATAAACATTTATTCTATTGCAGTTTCCCAAGTCAAGAATCAGGGAGTACCTCAGCTGGGTGGTTCTGGCTCAACATGTCTCCTGAGGTTTAGTTAAGTTGTCAGCAAAGGCTGCTGTTATCTAAAGATGTGGCTGGGTGTGCAGGATGTCCTCCAACTTCAGTCACATGGCTGTTAGCAGGAGGTGATAGCTTCTTGATACGTGGACATCACCTTAGGACTCTCATAGCATGGCTGCCCCAACGTCTCTGTGGAAAGAGAGAGGCAGAAGGAGATGGGGGTGAGACAAGGAAGGAGAGGGAAAGGGAAAAGGAAGTGATGAGGAAAGGTGAGAGGGAGGAAGAGATGTAAGGCTAGAGTCCAAATGGAAGCCATAGTCTTTGCTGAAACATAACCTCCAAGGTGATGGTATTAGGAGGTGGGTCCTTTGGAAGGTGATCAGCCCCCATGAAAGTCCTCACCCCTTTCCACCACCTGAGAATACTGCGAGGAATCTGCAACCCGAAAGAGGGCCCTCACCTGACCATGCTGGCATCCCGATCTTGGACTTCCAGCCTTCAGAACTGTAAGAAATAAACTTCTGTTGTTTATAAGCCACTCAGTCTCTGGTATTGTGTTATATCAGCATGAACAGACAAAGACACTCGTTCTATAGACTAACTTAGAAGTGACATAGCAGCAAGTCCTGCTGCTTTCTGTTGTTAGAAGCAGTCAAAATCCAGCCGGTAATCTAAGGGAGGACATGCAGCTCCACCTCTCTTAGAGGGAGAATGTGTGCACATATTTTTAAAACCATCCTAGATGTGGTATGTTTTACCAGCTGAAAGCCTATCTAGGTGAAGATAGTGAGTGGACCCTCGTGTGCATATGGAGCTCAGGATTGAAATTAGAGTACAAACCAGGGATTGGTGAATTATTATTTTACTAGAGGCCTGGTACACAACATTCATGCACTGGGAGGGAGGGGTCCCCCAGCCCTGCCTGTGCCCTCTCGCAGTCTGGGACCCCTCAAGGGATGTCTGACTGACTGCTTAGGCCCACTACCCGCCTAAATCGGACACCCCCCAAGGGGTCCTTAGCGCTGCTGCAGAGGTGGGAGAGGTTCCGGCCACCACCTCTATGTTCACCAGCCATGAGCCCAGCTTCTGGCTGAGCGGCACTCCCCTGTAGGAGCACACTGACCACCAGGGGGCAGCTCCTGCATTGAACACCTGCCCCTTGGTGGTCAATGAGCATCATAGCGACTGGTTGTCCGGCCGTTCAGTTGATTCGCATATTAGTCTTTTATTATATAGGATTCCTTTAATAGCTATGTTGGCCGTTCAGTTGATTCGCATATTAGCCTTTTATTATATAGGATTCCTTTAATAGCTATGTTTTCTTGAGCATCTCCAATGTGTCAGGCACTCTGTTAAATGAGGAGAATATGTTGGTGAATAAAGCAAATGAGGTGCCTGCCTTTATTAGGCTGACAGCCTAGACGGAAATTCAGATTGATATGTAAATAGGAAATTAAAAATAAGAAGTTACAGTACCCTAGCGAAAGGAAATGGGGAGTCAGAGAGTGAAGTTTAAGGTGAGATCTGGAGGATGTGTAAGAGTTCACTGGATGAAAATGGGGTTAAAAGGGAGACCTAGAGGACAGGGTAGGGATGATGTAAAAGTCAGGAAAAAGAGATGTTGCCTAGGAGGTGGGAGCCGAGTGAGGCAATGTTTTCTACCTGGCTGCTTATGAGCAGAATCTGGCCTATACACTTATTTTATTTGGCTGACATTCTGTCTTTTTTTTTTTCTAATGAATAGTTGCCAACGTTTATTTTCTATTTCTCTTTTCTTCAGAAATTTGCATTGTTAGGTGGCATATCGTGCTGGTGCAGAGATTGGGCTCCCTTCCTCCGAGGGGTGTTCAACCTGGTCGCTGACTCTCCACCACTCTTAGTTGATGCCACTGCCATTGTTGACTCATTTCACTGCCAGACTGGCTTGTTTTGTTTGTCCTCACTCCCTGCCTAGCTCTTGTTGACCTTGAAGGTTGCAATCCTTGATTTGAGGTTTGGATGTGCCATCATTCATATAAATGTTTAAATTATACTAGAAGATGGCAGATGTTGGACTGGGAGAAAAATTTTCCCGTAGGAGAGGATTCTAGGGGGCATGGAAGAAAGGTCTGGACAGGAGGGAGGCTTGGCAAAGTGGTCCAAAGAGCAGAAACATTGCGCCACAGGAGGGTCAGATGCTGGAGAGGACAGCTTCTGGGCACTGTAATCAAGGATAACCAAGAACAGGACTGCAAGACTGTAGTGGCCACAATCTCTCCAAAAGACTAGGTCATGGCCAAACCCTGAAAATTGATGAAAAGATTGAGTACTAACTATATCTTAGGCTCTGTCTTAAGTGCTTCAGATGCCTTATCTCTGTTCACTCATAAGGTATTACAAGTACTATATCTTTATTTTTTCTTTTTTTGCAAATGGGGAAACTAAAGCAGAAAAAGGTTAAGCTACTGCAGATAGAAAATGGCAGAACTGTGATTTTATTCCAGGCCATCGGCTCTGAAGTCTGGGGCATGAAATCTGAACGAATTATCAGAATGACCCAACTGAGGCCTGGATTAACTGCACGTATGAGGACACCTCTTTCCTGGTGGACGTGGAGACACCGTCTCTCTGGAAGGAGGAAGCTTCACTCTGGGTCAGCGTGGTGTCCTCGGTTTTAGTTTGATGTTTATTTTTGGGAGGCTCCAGGGAAAGGCTGTCAGTCTTAGGCTGCTAGCAAGCAGATTTCCAGGACATGATGGGAGGACGGGTCTCAGGTGTGAAGGCAGTCTCCCAGCCCCAGCCCCCGGTGGCTGGGTGCCTAGTTCCTCAAGGCTGACCTAAGGGCACAGGCCAGTCCAGGATTCTTGCAAATCCATATTTGTTATTAGTCACATGCACTCTCAGTCGTGGGCCCAGCCTTGAGCTTGGCCAACTGTTGGGGTCTTGTGCAGCCAAACATGATTTGGGGTATGCAGCCAGCAGTGAGGCGTTTGGTGGGCTGTGACGGAGCCTTGGGGTGTGTCCTGGCCTTGGTCGTGACAAGCTAACTGCAAATATTCAGTTCATACAGACCAGTTCTCTGCTTCCAGCTCTGTCTGTAGTGATAACTTTACTATAGAATGCAAATCCTGAAATGTTATGGCAAACACTTCCTTTTTCCTCCCACAGGTTGCTCACTGAAGGCCTAATTGAATTATACAGAAACATTTCACTTCAACTGCAAACACGGGTTATCAATGCACATCTTTGCAGTTTGGTTTGGTTTATCTCTTGGCCCGTCCTGGGGACCCTCTGAAGAACAAACCAAACCTTTTGGCTCCTGAGTTTTGCAATTACCCTTAGCACTGGCTGCCAAGATCTGTTCTTAGTTGTAGGGTGCCAGTTTTCCTTCTTGTTTTTCCTTCTTTTGCTGAATCAGAAACAGGCTCAGCATAGGGAACTTCTCTACTGCAACATTTGCCCAGTAGGTATATGCATTTCAGACTGACAGCAGTATTGCTGGGGCAGTTTGGACTTCCTGGAAATGGTTTTTTCATAGTTGGAGACATGCTTAAACAATAAAAAATGGCTGTCATCCTGGGTTCTGGGTGAAGGAGCTATTTATAGAAGAGCAAAAACCCCAATGTGATAACTTACATTATTGTACAAGGACAATGGAAAATTCTCCAGGAGACAGATAGCATAAAAGGGATTTAATTTCATCATGTTTTATTCATAAAGACCTTAAGTTCTCTTATTTTTTTATGAAGGCAATATAATTTTTATTCCATTGCTGCTTCTATAAAAAGAACAAGTCATTTAAATAACTATGGCAGGTCACAAGCTCTGGTCCTATGGTCCTACCCCACCAAAAGACTTATTTGTTTTGTTCAATAAATATTTTATTTAAAAAATTCAACTTAAGTCCTTAGGCTGGGGTTGGATTACTTAGTTCCCTAAAGTCCACACTGTTCCACACTGCAGCACTCTGACCACCTCCCTCTGGTTCTGCACAGTGTGCACTGGTCCCCACTGTAGCATCCTGACCACTTCATTCTGGTTCTGCACATTGTGCACTGCTCCCCACTGCAGCACCCTGACCACCTCCCTCTGGTTCTGCACAGTGTGCACTCTTCCCCACTGCAGCACCCTGACTGTCACTCTGGTCTTGCACAGTGTGCACTGCTCCCACTGCAGTGGCCTGACAGCTTTGGCTACCCAGGGGCATTCACGAATGTGGCCCTGCCCTAGGTCTTCCTATGAGCTGTGCAGACCTTGTGTAATCTATGCCACTGCCGTTTGTGTTCTGCTGGGTCAACTAGTGTATCCTCCTTTCCCTTTACTTCTAATTCAAATCTCATGTATTTCATACACTGCTTCCCAGAAGACTTCTCAGGCTACTTTGGCTTATGATGATCTCTCCTTCTTACATTCTCAATACATGTAATTCCCAAATATTGGAGAATCAGAGAAAATGTGATCATTAGGAAGTGATATAATACTATTATAATGAGATCTAAGATCCTTGAGGGCAGGTACCATGCCATCTAGTTGAAAATGCACACCTTGATTTCAGGCATGCTCTTGCACCTGGGAGTTGTGTGATTGCACTGCATTGCTTGGCTCCTTTCTTTTCACACTCCGAATAAGGAACCACTAGGTATTGACATAAAGGAAAAAAGTAAGTAAAGAAAGGAAGAGGGAAGGAAGGAAAGAAAAAAGGGTAGGGGAAGAAAAAAGAAGGAAAAATGAAGGGAGAAAGAGGAGAGAAAAAGGAATGAATGAAATGGAGTAATATAATTCTTAAAGAATCATCAAGATTAACCTTTAATCAGACCTTAAAAAACATCTAGTGATCCTCCCTCACTTTAGTCCAGCGTTGAGGTGACAATTCAAGGTTATCCTGCTAGTTAATAGAAAGGTGGAGCTGGTAATGCAGTCTGCTCATTCTTGTTACAATGTCATTTCTCTCTGTACTTCCCTTCATCCATTCCTCTCCCCAAACCCATGGATGAGTGTGTGTGTGTGTGTGTGTGTGTGTGTGTAAGCACATGCACAACAGTATACACAGAGAATGCTTTAGATGCTCCTCCATAACAAACACACACTGATACATCTTCAAGCTCTTCATGTTGATGGATACTGGATGACCTCAAGGTGGAACATTAGGAATTTATGGTTAATTTGAATTGAGAAATAGAATCCAAGAACACATAACAGAAAAACTTTCATCTGTAGCAGTTAAACAAAAGTCGGTGCTTAAATGTGTCAAAACCCTTCAACCAACTAGAAAGCTTGACTGTCCAGACATCTCCTTTCCCAAAGTTTACTTAGAGTTAAGCTTTTATTGCAATTGCATTAGTTAGGGAACGTGGCGCCTCAGCCTTCCTGAACCTTGGGATCCAGGGAGGGGGCTCCAGGTGGAAGGGGTGCCCTTGCAGAGGCTCCTCCAGCCTTCCTGCTCTGTCTGTTTTGGGGATTGATATGCAGATGTTCTCCAGATGTGGGCTAGACCCCAGAAGCAGCTGCGGCTCAGCAGGGGCCCCTTCTATCAATGTGACAACCTGCTGAGGGCTTTGGCGCTCTTCCAGATGTAAGGCATGTTGAGGCCATAAAACGTAGTCATTAGCATTATCTCCATTTTCGGTTTGGAGTCTCAGCTGTTCAAGTTTCTTGTGCAGATTTAGGGCTTAATTGTTCTCATTTTTCTTCATAGGTAGCTTCTTTTCGACAGCATGGGATCTTTCCTTGGAGCTCGATTTCCTAAAAAGAAAGAAAGAATAGCTATGAGTCATGTTCCTTGCTCCTGGCAGGCTGAGAAGGCTGTGATTAGGGAGCAGTCTTTTCCCAGCTGCAATTAGATGCGTGTCTGTGAGCTAAACATAATGGTGCATGGCTTTCTTTTGCTGAATCACAGGCTTTCTTTTGCTGAATTCACTGGGAATCGATTTCTTCTTTCTTTTCTCTTTCCTTTTCTTTTGTTAACACAGCTTCTACCTTAACATATTTACTGTAGAGAACCTCTTGTTACTTTGTTCTTCTTGGGATACCTGCTCTGTTTAAGAGGGGAGTATATTTTTGGGTGTTTGTGTATGTAGGGGGGCGTTACTTGAAGATTAAAAAGCTAATGTTTCTTTGCAAAAAAAAGAGGGGGATTTGATATTCAAGGCTGAGAAAACTGGACACATGGAGCTTGAAGGTCAGTGAAAACGTTAACAACAACAAAAAAAAATCCCAGATACGATAATGACCTTGAATATATTTGTCCATAGAAATTCATCTTGTTGGTTTATACTGTAGTGGTTTTGCCTTGAAAATCAATTCTCAGCGCACAGCCTCAGAGCCACACTGAGTTTCAATGACAGGATTAGAAATACTCGCACAGCTCACGCTGATCCGCACCGGCAGGCGATTATGGCATCAGCAGTAGGCATCTTGCGCCAGACACTGCTGAGAAGCATTTGCTCACACAGGGAGCTCAGGAATTGGCCAGAAGACAGAGACTTATGCACACTGATATCTAAATTCCCCGCAATGTTTTACAAGTTCGTATTAGACATTCAGAAGGTTTGATCAGTTTCCCAGACAGTTTACAAAATGCTGGGCACACTCACGAGGGGCTCCTGAACTGCAGACCTCTCCTGGGGTTGGGTCTGGGGCGAGGTGGCCTTGGCATCTACTGTAAGCCTGTCTTCTCCCAGGAGCTGCAGTCTCTGTGGACACAGATGTATAGACTGGGCAGTAGGTGCTGAACTTATTTCACTTAACATCATAGTCAGATCCCAATTTTTTTTTAAGAAAGCACAGCACACATTGCTATCTATCTATAAAATATGTATTTAAAGAAGATTGTAAGACACACATTTTTTTCTGGGTGAGAGGATTATGGATCATTTTTTCCTTTGAATTACAAAGAAATGCTATTTTGAATTTATAAAATAGCCCTTTGTATTATCTTTTAAAAGATTTGTTGGTGTTTTCTGATTTTGGGCACTAAACATGAGCTATGCTTATAATCAAAAAGTATCTAAAGTTATATTCAAATCTAATAAATATTTGAACTACAAATTAGGATCGGACTTGGACAGGACTAGTGTTGAGATTCTTTTCTGCACAAACCTACTTGAATGTTACTGATGCAGGAAACCCTGTATACCACAAAGTCAGCGCAGTGGAAGCCGTGTAAACCGCACTTACCATCTGTCGTCAGTGCTGCTAATGGGTTGCTCCAACACCTGTAATTTTATATCTTGTTTCAGCTGGTTGTATGGTAAGATGTATGCATTTTACTGTGTGCTAATTACATACCAAAACAAAAGAAATAAAAATCAATATAAGGTGGAATGTGCTCTTTTCAGACCTTTGTACTACCTATGAGATTCTGTCACCAATGGAATGACCTTATCAGAAAAATGCCTGATGGGAGCAGAGTATTACTCTGTTATTTATGCTGAGCCAGAACCAAAGGGTGAGATGTAGATAATTTCCCTAAGTTGGGACATGTGATAATAGTAACATTATGAAAAGCCTGCCCAGCCACTATGGCTCAGTGGTTGAGCATCGACTTATGAACCATGAGGTCCCGGTTCGATTCCCCATCAGAGCACATGCCTGGGTTGTGAGCTCGATCCCCATTGATGTTTCTATCTCTCTCTCCCTCTCCCTTCCTCTTGAAATAATAATAATAATAATAAAATAAAACAAAAAGAGAAAGCCGTTAGACTACCTCTTCCCCAAGAAGCAAAAGTCTAAGAAATGTCAAGTCTCTTCATGGAGGACATCAGTGTCAGGGAAGGAAGGTGCTGGGCAAAGTCCTTCAGCTTTCACATCTGGGAGAGTCGGAAAGGAGAGCAGATAACAGGCCAAGTAACGTGAAAGTGTTTGAAGGACACAAAGTGTCACCGGGAATTAGAACACTGAAGAGGATAAGAAACAACATAACTGACATGGGCTACCTTTTATTTTATACGTAATAAGCTAACCTTTGAATTGTGACTTTAAGGCTCTCATGATGTGTGGGGCATTCCAATCATGGATAACAGGCCTTAAACACGGTAAGGCCAAGAGCTTATTTCTTAGGCCGTATTTTTTAATTTCAGCGATGCAAAGTGAATTGGATAATTAGTCAACTATGTTTTGTTACAAATATATTTAGCTAAAAGGTAAACTTAAAAAATTTTAATTATTGCAATTATTGTATTAATCCTCAATCTTAGAATAAGTATATAAATACATTACTAGGTGAAATATAATATTTCAAATTTATAGCTCATTATAGTTTTTAAAGCATTTTCACATACATGACTTCAGTTGATTAACCTTGAACAACCCTGGGAGATGTCAGACTAGAAATCACTCTTTTTAATTTTAGGATAAATTAAGTTGAGCTAGGTTACATGACTTTCCCAATTCCATTGCTAGAAGTTGGATCTGATATCACTGATTCAAAAAGAACTTTTTTCTTTTTATTTATTTCTACTTTTGAAAAACTCAATTAACCAGAATCTACCATATTAATTGTGGTATGCCCTAGATCAGTGATGGCGAACCTATGACACACGCATCAGAGGTGACACGCGAACTCATTTTTTTGGTTGATTTTTCTTTGTTAAATGGCATTTAAATATATAAAGTCCAAAAATATAAGTCTTTGTTTTACTATGGCTGCAAATATCAAAAAAATTCTATATGTGACACGGCACCAGAATTAAGTTAGGGTTTTTCAAAATGCTGACACGCCGAGCTCAAAAGGTTCGCCATCACTGAACTAGATAAATGAACGCCCTGGACCTTCCCCTTAAGGACTCTGAGTTACCCTCAGGCGCCCCGTGCCTCACTCATCTGTGGATTCAAATGAGATCACTGTGAAAATGAACATTTCTCCAGGTCAGGTTCATTCCCTGAAAAAGGTAGGAACTTAAACCTCCGTACAATTCCCACTACCCTCAAAGCCCCTCGCCAAGACATTCCCTTTTGAGCATGTTCCGTGAGTGCTCATGAACCATCTTCTCATTTTTATTCACACTCAGAAACCAAAGTGCTCGGTGTCACCCAGGGGCAGCCCCAGACGACCACTACTGCCATCGGTGTCCTTCTGGGATGCTGTGTCTGACAGGGGTGTCCTTGCTCGATTCTTGAGTTTCCAGCCTGGGAGGTACCGGAGCAGCAGGGAGAAGCTGGTACAAATGGTTGGACTTGGAGGTACAGAAGGGAGTCAGCCAAGCTGTGGAAACGGCCGATGTAAACTGTTAGTAAACAACTTAGCCCATCTGTCATTAAAGAGGGTCTGGAATTCTTTTTTTTTTTTAAATGAGATCCAAATGTGCTTTTGGCCCCAACCCTCCCTGAGCCTCCCTGCTCGGCCGAGACCCTGAGAAGCAGGCAGTGAGCTTGGCTCACCGGTTCCCTGTTCTCTTTATCACGTGGGCATCAAGGCAGAATACTTGGCTCCCTTGCCTCAAGACTTGCTCAAGAAAAACATCCCTCAGCCCCCTAGCAGATCTCCCTGCTGGGCTCAGACTTGAATCCACAGGCTGAGCAGGGAATTCATATCTAAAGTCAGTCACCAGGCTTCCCTCAGTTCCTGGTCTTGCCCTCACCCATCCTGGCATGCACACACCCATGTGCTCAAAATCTTCAGCAAAAACCATATACGTCTACATCTGAAACTATTGTAAAATAATACTGAATGTCAAATGTAATTGAAATATAAAAATAAACAAATAACAAAAAAACTTCATATGCAAATAAATTATGGTGGCTGCACCTATTGGTCACCACACAGGCCAGAGTGCTCAGAGATATCAAATCTCGCTTTTGGTTCAAGCTGGACCTCTGCCTCACTTCCTACCCAGCTGGAGAAACAAGACTAACACCCGTGAAAAGATTAGCGCACAGTCCAAGATAGAATGTAATCAAGTGCTAGACAAACCATATGTACTGTAAGTGCTATAGGGTTTCAGGTCCAGAAAGGTCCCTATGGGCAAGTGTGGTTAAAAAAGACTCCATGTGAGGGTAGAAGTGTGCTAAACCCTAAAACAATGATAGGGTTTTGATAGGAGGGTCCCTGTGTCACATTAATTCTACTTGAGGGACAATATTATAGAGGTCATTTCATGAATTTTCTAATTTCAGGTTTTTAATTAAAACCAAATTGCTGGCCATCCCTCCCCTCCCCCACCCCGTCTTCTGGCATTAGAAAGATAAGCGTTTCCTATGCTTCAGTGTATTGAACTGGTTCAGGCAGGAGATGTGGTTCCTTAGACCAAAGCAGGAGCTACAGAGACACTGGATTTCATTGTTTGCTGATGAGCTGCATGTAAAGGCGAGGGAAAGAAATGAGTCAAAAACAATTGCAGGAATTTTGGCCTGATCAATTGGAAGGATAGAGGTACCATCAACTGAGATTAAAAAAAAAAAAAAAGACTGTAAGTTGAAGATGTTTTTGAGGGGAGAATATTAGGAGTTCAATTTTGGACATTTTCCATTTGACATCCAAATGGAGATACACAATAGCCAGCTGGACATCTGAGTCTGGAGTGCAGAGGTAGAAAGGTTTGGGATGAGATGCGAAATTAAAGTCAATGGCATGGAGATGGCCTTTAAAACCACTTAGAAAGTGGGAGGAGATGGAGAAGAGTCCAACTCCCAGGACTGAGCCTTGAGCTAAGGGGTCCAGCCAACATTCATTCATTCATTCATTCATTCATTTATTTATCTATTTATTTATTTATTTATTTCTTTATTTTCTTTATTTATTTGGTTTTAGAGAAGGAGGAAGAGAAAGAGAGAGAGAAACATTGATTGGTTGCCTCCCATGCATTCCCGGACCGCAATCCTGGTATGTGCCCTGGCTGGGAATCTAATCCACGACCTTCCGGTGCACAGGACAATGCTCCAACTAACGGAGCCACACTGGCCAGGGGGGCAAGCCAACATTCTTAATAATCAATGTGTATTCCCATCATTGGGCTTCCCTGCCCTGCACGCCATCTCCAGCCCAGCTGCCATGTGGTGTCTGCTGAGCACTGAGCAATTTTTTCTGGTAGGTAGACACTCACAGACGGGGCTACCTGGGCCAGGCACCACTGCCATCTGCTGGGCACTCATGGGGCTTCTCCATCAGCTGCATCCTCTGGATGCCACAGTGCTGTCTCCCGCAGAGTTATTGATGTCCTGGGTGGGTGTTTGAAGTCCTAGAGGTGGGTGAAATGGTAGTGGTGAGTATTGGGGACATAGAGGTTTACCAAAGGAATATAAGTATGGGCCCAAATCCAACAGGTGAAAACTCCAAATTCTCTCTCCTACAGCCACCTACCTTCATCACATTCATGAGACTCAAATTCTAGTGACAAGCACCATGCTGACCTTACAGCTGTCCCTTCCCTGACCCATGGGTCAGGCTTATTTATTTGACCTTCCCTTTCCTTGGAATTAGTTCTCTCTGGGAGGTTTCTTCATCCCTCATTCAAATAGACATTTGGCAAGTCTAGCACATTGGTTTGCCAGACATGCCTAGATATGGATTCATCCCAGCAGTGGGGCTGTTAGGCGTTTATGGGGCCTAAAGAGAGACTATTTCTACTTTACATGAGAACACACCTCACGTATTAGTTAATCTGAAGCCTATTGCTTTACACTTGATTTATTGTAACATGCAAAAGATATGTTTTGATGTGTAGGTATCTTTTCTGAAACCTCTGATCATTAGTATGAAGAAAACAAAATTCAGTTGGCATTCGCAAAGACAAGGCAACTGTATGGCAGTTGATGGGCACTTGCTATTTAGCCGGTTTAAGTGGTGAAATTAGGTGAAAGGCTTCTAGACTGTCATCACACTTTTAGGCAGTGAATGATACTTAAAAATGTGTGGAAATGTGATGGTTAAAATCACATTTTAATTCATTTTAGTAATATTGTATTATGATGATGCTTGCTTTAAATTTTGTTTTGAAAATTTAACATTTAAATTACCATTAGAAATGTATGTATGCCTTAACAAGTACTTATTTTTGAATGGGGGCAGGCCCCACAAAAGACATTGTCCATGTGCCTATTTTGCTGGCTACACCACTCCCCCCTCTGTACTGTATGTAGATCCTGCAGAGTCAGGCTGGCATTCTGCTAGCAAGCCCCAGAACTGCTGGTCCGTGTCTACCCTGACTGCTGAGTGTCCTCCGATTAGTTCATGCCAAAGCACATCGGTCAATAAATACTTTGAGGATCATTCCTGATTTTAAATAGAGCTCCTAACCCATTGATTTAGAAATTTACATTGTATAGACTGCTTTTACATACTGATCATATTAGAAAATTATAACAACTCTCTGGGGAAGATACAATCTCCATTACTATTATTCTATATAATAAAAGCCTAATATGCAAATCAACTGACTGCCAGAATTACCGGCAGAATGACCGGTTGCTATGATGTGCACTGACCACCAGGGGCAGGCGCTCAATGCAGGAGCTGCTCCCAGCCTGCAGGCCCCAGGCTGGCCAAGGCAGGTGCAAGCAGCCCCTTCTCCCCCCCGCCCCGATAGCCCTGCCGGTTGCCCCACAGATCGGCCCTGATCGCTGGCCAGGCCTAAGGACCCTACCCATGCATGAATTTTGTGCACTAGGCCTCTAGTTGGAAATACAAGAAAACTCAGTCATGATGACCATGGCCCAAATTATACCACGAGAAAGTATTAACATTATCTTTAGAATATCTTTAAAACTAGGTACTTTGACCCCCAGAAAGGGCTCTCTCCATTAGGCAGCCCTCCCTTCTGGAGGCTCTTCTGCCCTTTGGGTTATTATCTACAGGCACTTTCGTTTCTCTTCAGAGTTACCATAAAGGAGGAAAAGTAGAAACTTTTGCTAGTGCATATTTTCCATAATTTTAAAAAGTGACATCTCTCCTCATTATGGGTTTGTGTATTGGGAAGGATGTCTTATCTAAAAGGGAAAATTAGGATGTGAATTTATAGGCTGATGTATAGGTTAGAGGAGGGGAGTGTTTTGTGGGTGATGACAGGTGTGTGAGGGATGTGAGGTTGGGAGCAGGTGTGTGAGAGCGTGTGATGGAACACAGTGATGTCAGGCTGAGTAACATTTCCTCTCCACAGGGTAATTTACTATGGGACACTTGACACAGCAGGAAATGGGGGAGTGAGTAGTGTAAGAACAGCTGGAACACCTGGAGAAACTTTATATTTGGAGGGAACTGTGGATTCAACATCTTTATTTCCTTTGCTACCTGGTATTGTTTATTACCTTTCTCTGGGTGTATTTATTTATTTTTTCTAAGTGTATGCCAAGCTTCACAGACGGAAAAAATGGTAATTTGCCTCATTTTATCCCTGTAATGTCTCACCACTGCTAGGCGCATTGTATAAGTTTAGACCACATTGTTAATGAATTGATTCCTGCCATTCCCAGTGGTCATATATCTTATTTCTTCACAAGCTGTAGTTTAAAAAAAACCCCAAAACACAAAAATCCATGAGACCCCTAAGGAAAATCAATTAACAGGCACTGCTTCCCTTAAGCCAGAAGAAGTCCTAACCCAGTAAAGCTGTCATTTGGGTCTGCAAATAGATTTTTAGAAAACATTTTAATAAAAACTGAACAAACATTTTTGGAAAGTCTGGCCAAAATAGTCTCTCTCTAGAAGGTTTTGTTTTTCTAACCTTAATCATTCTATAGACTTAATCATTTATTTCCTGAGATTTGCCTCATGACCCATCTCACCCCAGATTTTCATAATTATCATTTGCTAGCAGTAGACACTCTCTAGTGGCAGAGAGGTTAAAATGTAAGCTCCATGAAGGTAAGGACTTGGCACCAATAAGACGCTTGTGGTTGATGGCACAAATGGCCTCAGATTATTCGTCTCCCTCTTTCACAGCCCCTTGCAATTGACTTTACAGTTCTTATCAAGTTTGGAGTCTTTATTTCCACTTCTTAGATCTGGGCTGAACTTGATTTTGTCAATGGGACATTAACATGATGAAAGCAGAGACTTGAAAAGAGCTTTAGGAACTTGCTACTTTAGGAATCTCAAGACACATGTGAACAAGCCCAGGACAGCTGACCACATGAGAGCCATGTAGCCCAGTTACCCCTGTTGTCCCAGCTGACAGCCAACCAGCCCTAGAAGCAAAACTGCCTTAGGTGACTGACAGCTGAGTGTAAACACATAAATGAGCCCCACTGAGACTAGCAGAAGAACCACACAGCTGAGCCCCGCCCAAATTGCCTCTCTGCTGAATTGTGAACGAAATAAATGTTTGGTGTTTTAAGGTACTAAGTTTTGGGGGTGGTTACACAGTAAAAGTCAACTAATATAGTGCTCATTAAAATTTTCTTAAATAGATAAATGAAATGAATGAATTAATAAATGAGTGAAATTAGATAGGTGGTTATTTAATTCAGTCCCCCTATTTCACAAGAAACTGGAAACAGAGTAGTTAAAAAACTTGGTTAATATTAGGCAGCAAGTTAATGGAAGAACCACTATAAAATATCTGTTTATTTCTTTTAAATGAATGTCAAATCTCTCTAATGAAATTGTAAGCTCCTTGAGACCAGGAATCTCTCTTTATTTAGATCAACAGTGTCCTAGAAAGTATTTTATGTATTTTCTATTCTAATGCCACTTATAAATATAGAATACATGCACACAACACACAGAATTGAAGGTACAAAGGCTTCAATTAAAAGCAAATCTCCATCTCACCCCTTTCACGGAGCCACCCAAATATCCTCCCCAGAGCCATTTACCTGCAAAGTTTTTGTTTGCTTGTGGCTTTGTTTTGTATACTTGTGTATGAAGTTTATCATCCATTTGTTATAGTTGTTGGTGACTAAAACTCAGGGCTTGCTTGTTTCTAAAAGTCAGGGAACAGAGAGTGGAGGCAACAAATAAAACCCAGTATTGCCCCCCCGCCCCCCGCCATCTGCTATACCATCTACAAAGCTGAACCATTTGAGAGGTAGAGTTGAAATAGAAAAGAATAAGGACTGATCAGAATACTCAGAGTAAGTGTACCTTCTGGGTGATTGTGGTCTATATCTATCCCAGAAAAGCTAAGGAAAACAACAGCAATGGGAAATGTAGAGTTTTCCCTGGACACTGGCCAAGATCCATGGTCTTAAATATTTTGTCTGGATCAGAAACAACTAGAACATACCTCCAAAGCATTGCATAGGTACTGCTGTACTCTGGAAGTGTACAGCAAAGACAGCCGCGCAGAGAGAACACAGATGCTCAGCATGGGGATTGGGAAAGACACAACAAGGAGAAAGGGAGGAATCCCAGAAGTGGGGAGGTATGGGGCTTTCAACAATTCAAAATGTGGCAGAGAAATTCAAAGGATGAAACTTGGAAAAGGGGTTGGAAGGAGGCTATGGAAATATTATACATTTCAATAGCAGCGAAGATATAGAAGCCAGAAGGGTGGCAATTAAGAAGTAAGGGAAGGAAGGAGAGAGGACTTGTAGGTAGCAAGTGAAGACCATGTGTGCTTTTATGAGAGAGTGAAAAGTGGGATGGTGGTAGAATAGGCGAAAGCGCTAAAGCAAGGTTTTTAATATATTTTTAGATGGTTTTAAGATAAGGAAGTTGAGAACATGGAGAGGGGTCAATAGGGGATGAAGGAGACATATGTAACACTTTAAACAATAAGGATTTTTTTAAAAAAGAAAATTATATATTGATTTTTTAAAAAGGGGGGAGCCAAAGAAAGAAAAATTGTGGCCCTAGCTGGTTTGGCTCAGTGGATAGAGCATCGGCCTGCGGACTGAAGGGTCCCAGGTTTGATTTTGATCAAGGGCACATGTCCGGTTTGAGGGCTCGATCCCCAGTAGGGGGCGTGCAAGAGGCAACCAATCAATAATCCCCTCTCATCACTGATGTTTCCATCTTTCTCTCCCTCTCCCTTTCTATCTGAAGGCAATAAAAATATATTTAAAAAAAGAAAAATTGTGGAAAGACGTCAGTCTTGGATAAAGAGTACACATTTAGTTGTATTAATAATATGGATAACATTATTTTGTCAAAGTGTTTCAATGTACTTTATGTCACAGATATTTCCTATTATAAAAATACTTCCATGCTATACAAATTTATAGTTATTTTCCTTGGTTCAGCAAGCCAAGCATTTTTACAATTACATTTTAGCTTTTTATAAAATAAAAAACAATTCTTTTCTCCTCTTTTCTTTCTTTTTCTTAATAATTTCTCCTCTTATAGTCACCACCTTCCACACATGCCTACTTGCTTCAGCATTTGTCCTGAAATGTCTTGAAGTGTCATCTACTGTCATTTTCTTTCAAAACAACTCCACAAACTTGTTCTACCTTACAATGTTTCTCCAAATGTTCATTGTTAAAATTTCATAGCTCACCTCTTTTCTACAAGGGTGCTAATTTAGGCAGCCCCTTTTCCTCCTTCAGGGCAACGTAGGTTTTCACAAGCCATCTGATACATTCCTCATACTATCTAGCCTTTCACTGTGGTGGCTGTCACAGGGGGCAGGCTGACCTGACTCTTAGCAGAGTCTTTTTCTACCACCACCAGCTTAGTTGTGTGTGGTGAAGGTCTTTTAGGTCCCGGTGGCCTTCTCATGTGTGCCAGCATTTCCTGGAAACAAGAGAACTGGACTTCTTTCTGGAGGTGCCCATGGAAACAGGCCTTTCTCCATACTCCCTGCATTTGCTTATTCTTGCCTTGCTTTAAGGTACATCTTCTCTTTGGAAGCTAACCAAAAATAAGGCAGAAGACATTTCTCCACAGCTGAACTGTACTCATGCACAAAATCAGGAAATCCATAGATACTGCAGTCTGGAAATTTCCTGGGCTTGGGAAATCAGGGGAGCGGTGGTTTGTTGTCTCCTTTCAGCATTCTGTTGTGTCTCCCCCCACCATTTCTCTCCTCAAGGTGCTCTTGCTGGTAAAACTGGAACAAGCACAGTCATGAGAAGCGTGATTTGGGGAGAAGGCAGTGCTAGACCTGACCCTCCGAGGGTGATCTCTGAGACCCCATGGGACCCTGAGAGGAGGTATGCTTGCACAGGGCAGTCTGCCAGGTGCTCTCTGGTCCACCCAGCACGTTCTCGCCTCTACTTGCTCATAGATGGCTCTGATGATAAGTGTTGGTACTTATGCAATGGCTTGAGGCTGCCTTGTAGCTGGTGCCTCTGCTGAGTGATAGCTTCTCCTCCCCTCATCACCACCTGGACGCTTGACCTGCTGGGCCACGTTGGCCACCTGCACCTATAGGTTGAGCTTTGTCTGTATGATCTGTCCCTGCAACTTCCCTGAACTGGAAGAGGAGGAAGGAAGAAGAACTAAAAAAATTCTCCTCGCTGAGAATTCATTGGAGCAGAATTACCCAGCACTGGACTATGATTTCCAGGTTCCCTGCCACACACTGCCCGCCACGCTGGAAGCCCTGTCTGCACAGCCCGGACCAGTGTCGGCTTTGATAAGAGTGGGAGTAATCAGCACAGCCACCGTTCTCTGGCTCCCGTTTCCCTTTGTGGCTTCTTCATTCCTGAGGATAATTAAAGGAGGCTTTTCTTGCCGTGCCGAAGGCTGTATAAAATATGTTAATAGGTAATTCAGCAGCTGCCAGGGAGCCAGGGACTTGCTGCTGCTGGTACGGTTCCCATCATTGGGGAATAGTCACTGAGGGGGAAGCTTGACACTCAGACTCAGCCTTTTGGAATTGGATGTCTGGGAGAGTCAACTTGGCTGGGTGCTCTGCTGAAATGTAAGCAGCAAACAGAACATTCTATGAGAGTGTTTACAAGGCCTTGAGAGGGACCATTGGTCTTTCTTCTTACCTTCCTATCTAGTCTTCTTTTCTTTCAAACTCTAGATTTCTTAATTCTCCTTCACATTCTTATCACTCTGCATCTCACACTGACTAAATTTAAAATAAATGTAGAGGCGACGTGATCTCTAGGTAGCATGGGTATTCAGTTATCAGTTTCTTTCTGCCTTTTCAAGGTTTCACATGGACACAACCTTGATGATAGGTGCCTTGAAAGAGTGCTCTTTATTTTGGGGTTACTGGGTGTTCACTGATGCTCTCCCATAATGGCCAGGGGCCATTTTCCTTTTCCTGGAGGCCTTGGCTAACCCTTCTGTGATGAGGGTTAGGCTCCATCACAGCCAAGGAAACTTCCACTGAAGTGTTTGGGCCTGGAGGAGTGGGTGTAGTGGGAAGCCTGTTTTGATTAGTCACAGATGCTTTACTTGCATTCAGTCCGCCTTTGGCACAAAGGGAGAGAAGAGTTGAGGCCATTATTCAGGTTAATTTGTTTAAAAAGAATCTCCCCGTACTCAACTTCCCTGTCACTGAAGAAGGTGAGTTTGGTTGTGAATGAGCCAAGATTTTGGATTCAATGAATGAGTGTGATGCTCAAGATATATATTTGCTTTTATCGTCGGCCCACATTGTTCTCTGGCATAGAAAAGGCATGACACTAGAAAGGACTGGGAGGGCAGTTCCAGGAGCACATCACCGCAAAACCTTGAAGGCAGCGATTTTCAACCAGTGCGCTGTGGCACACTCGTGTGCTGCAATAATTTGTTAAACGTGAAGTTCCTGACTATTCAGTCAGGGGGGAACTGACCTTTTCCCCTTTAGATTGTCAAATTAAAAAATGACAACAGCCAACACAACAATAGCCATCCAGTGTATATAAATTAAAATTATACCTATTTTTTGTCAGATCAACAAAAAATATTTTTTTGATATGCTGCAGAATTGTAGTAATTAGTTTATGTGTGCTATGAGATGAAAAAAGATTGAAAATCACTGTTCTAAGGCGACCCCTCTGAGCCCTCACAACGCCCAAGTCCACTAGCACCTAAGTCAGGTGCTAGCAACATTACTTCTTGCACTTCTAACTGCTACCCTTGACTCTAAGGTTTATTCTGGAATCATCTATAGCTCATTTCTGGTTTCTGTTTTGGACGTTAAGCTTCTAGTTTCATACATTTCTCTCCATCCATCCTTCGGTACTCTCTTCACAGTTCCATTCCAAATCTTACCAACAACTCTTTTTCTTTCCTGATTGCTAATGAATCATTTCATACTTGCTGCACATGTACTGTCACGTACAGAGTTATTCTTGATCAATTCAGAATTTCCCTTTGGTTTTCCACTCTAAGTTGGCTTCAGACTCCAGCTCTTCTCAAGGTTATTCATTTGACTGCAGGGTAGGTGATGAAACAGTTACCACCACACATCTATTTGCTGACTCATCCAGGAATCCCAAAGATATAATTATGATAACTTACATGGGAATTACTCAACCACATTATAAGACCAGGGCTGCCACAATGCACAACTGCAGGGGACATAATTCAGAAAGAATGTAATGGGCATGGTGTGGCCTATAGCTGTGCTATGTAAAGACTTGGATGAAAGCTTTGACCACGTAAAGCAACTTTCTCTTTAACTCCAATATGCAGAATTATATTTTAGAAGAAGCTGAAATTGGCCTGTTTAGAGATTGAAAGATTTTAAGATCAGACTTGCTATAGTTAACTGATTTATTATTGCTTTCTGTGCCTGTACTCTAAATATAAGTGATAGAGCTACATTCAAGCTGGTCACGCACCATATTATGAAAACAGAAAGTAGATCACATATGCCCACATACTTTTTCCACATCACCCCAACACACTTAGGCATCTCTATTCCTAGTTTTCTCAATTGTCCTCAACTGAAATATCCCCTGTGATTTTGTCCTATTTTTGGTAAATTTCCTTCCTAACATATACTATATCCTGATTCCCTCTTCTTTTTGTCACAAACATATTTCTATGAAGGTTTCTCTTATTGGATTTCTTTGCTGATGGCAATTTTGCAGAGTGGTTTCTCATGTAACTTTTAGAATTCTTTGTTAGAAGGCTGGGAAAGATGGGTTCTTTTACTATAAGAAGAGCAAGGGGTTTGGCTAAGCTATAAACATATCCTTCCTGTGTAGATATATGATTAGGACTTTGGTGACTACTTTTTATCCCTTTACTAGTATGTATTTTCTGTTATGATCAGATAACTGGACTTTACAGCTCCAGGGATATCACTGATCATTGAACATATTACATATAGTGATTTAGTACTTTTTAAGTGTCTACTCTGTGCCAAGTTCTGTGCTAGAACTATAGTAGCAAACAAGAGAGGTGTGAATCTGATGTTATAGCAAAGGAGATAAATATTTCACAATTAATTATAAAACATTTCATTATAGTTCCTTTAAAGCCTTTGAAAGAAAAGTATAGCAGGCTGTAGTAGCTGATAAGATGGGTACTAACAGGTCTTGGAGGCAAGGGAAGACTTCTTTAAGCTGAAGTTGAGATTTGAATATAGTGTGAGAATTAATTAGGCGAGGAGGTGAAGTGATGGTGATGAAGGAATGGGAAGTAGAAGTGAGCTGGAAGTATTCCAGGTACAGTCTAAGATCTTGAGGCAGGAAGAAAAATCTCATATCCAAGGACTTGAAAGAAGGTCAGTGGTATGTCTATAGGGAGCTTGAGGAAGCATGGTATAGGGTTAGAAGAGGTCAGATCATATAGGACCTTCTAGATAAATTTAAAGATATTTTGTAAGCCAGGCTCCCAAGAAGCATACTCTGAGATACAGATTAGATGCAGGAAGCTTATTGGTGAGTACTCTAGGGGTCAATACTTATGGATGAGTGAAGAAAATAGGACGAGGCAGAGAGAGAAGTTGGGCTCTACTGCAGTCTTAAGAAACATATTATATTCAATAGGAAGCTGAGAGGTGTCTTCAGAGTTGACACAGTTTAGGTAAGAGGCTGTGTCTTTATACTTTCTCTAGGGCCAGTTGAGAATGAGAACTTCCCTGAGAAAGA
>NW_006296539.1:809216-822884 GCF_000327345.1 Myotis davidii
GGGCAAATCTTGGAGTGGGACTCATTTGAGAGCTATCAGCTGCTACATGCCCAGCAGCTGACAGAATGTGTGCTTTGGTGCAGACAGGGAGGATTGCAGTGCACACCACAACATCACTATATACAGTATATTATTCTAAATCTGGTGAGAAAATAAGGGGAGGTTTCCAGCCTGGAAGTAATACCATATTTGTGTAAAAAGATTCTACTGGCTGTTGCAGGGAGGATGGGTCAAAAGGGTGGCTAAATTGTCTTCAAAGAGACTAGTTATGAAGCTATTGTAGTGACTCAGGCAACAGATGAAAATAGATTGGACTGGATGGTGGCAGAGGAGATGGACGGGTACATATATTTGAGTGAAAATAGATCAAATATGGAAAAGGGGATCTGACAACAGATTGGTTGGGAGAGATTGAATGATAGAGAAATTCAAGTTAAACTGCAGAGTTCTTGGCTTATAGTAATGGGTGGATGGTGAGACCATTCACCAAGATTCTTCTATTTTGAGGAGGAGAATGAATTTTGAGTCCAATTTAGGGTAAGTTAAATTAAGTTGCTTGTGAGACATTCAAATAGAGGAGGTAATTGGATATATAATTCCAGAGCTCAGAAAAGATGTCTGGGATGTAGACGGAAACTTTAGAACTCTTATGATGTTTGAGACCATGGCTTAGATAAAAGATGACCTAGAAAATGCCCTAGCCCCATGGTCGGCAAACTGTGGCTTGCGAGCCACATGCGGCTCTGTGGTCCCTTGAGTGTGGCTCTTCCTAAGCCTTAGGAGTACCCTAATTAAGTTAATAACAATGTACCTACCTATATAGTTTAAGTTTAAAAAATTTGGCTCTCAAAAGAAATTGCAATCATTGTACTGTTGATATTTGGCTCTGTTGACTAATGAATTTGCCGACCACTGCCCTAGCTGGTTTGGCTGAGTGGATAGAGTGTCAGCCTGTGGACTGAAGGGTCCCATGTTCAATTCCAGGCAAGGGCACATGCCCAGGTTGCAGGCTCGATTCCCAGTAGAAGGTGTGCATCATCATCATCATTGATGTTTCTATCTTTTCCTCTCCCTTCCTCTCTGAAATCAATAAAAATGAATCTTTTAAAAAAAGATAACCTAGAAAAGAGTGTGGGGTACAAGTAACCCTAAAGGGATGCCCACATTTCAAAATCAAGTGGCAAAGTGTTCTTAATTAAATAGAAGAGGGACAACTAGAGGGGTAGGAGGAAAGTCAGGGGAGCATAATATAACAGAAAACAAGAAGGTTGTTCATAAAGACAAATACTTGGTGAGAATCTACTGAGTGCCTGGATACAAGAATGTCCAAAGCTTAAAACTAAATGAAGAAATAAGACTTGCTACTTCATTAGCTGCGACTTAGTAACAAACTAATGGTGCCACAGCACAGCGATAAGAGCAAAAGGATAGTGATGTCAAGAAAGCCTTAGGTGGAGACGCTGATGTTTGTACTTGATTCTGAAGGTTGGGTAGGATCAGAATGGAAGCCAAGAAAGCCTTAGGTGGAGACGCTGATTCTGAAGGTTGGGTAGGATCAGAATGGAAGGGGAGACACTTCAGGTGAAGGTAGAATTTACAGAAAGGGAGAGGGTGAAATACACAAGATACATTTAAATAATTGAGAAACGCATCAACCTGGCATTACTTGAATGCTGTTTGAAATAACTGCCATATTCTAAATTCTTACCTTGTTTCAAGGCCTTTAAGTATCTGATATTCAGTTTGTGATACCTGCTGAGGTTCTGAAATCTTCTGCTGAAATATTTTTGTTTGCATTTCTTCTGAATTTTAATCCATGTGTGCTTTGCTTTGTGTTTTTAAATTTCAGATTAGCTGATTTAGACATTAAGCCCAAAGAGGTTTCCTTTGAAACGCGGTCCAGTGAACTCCCACATTGCACTTTGTTTTTCACCCCCACCGCACGCACAGAGCGTATAGCCTGCATTTTATTGATGAGTTCCAGACAACAGGTTTGGTGATGCTTTATAATCCAGAATGAGTAATTCTTTGAATCATCTAAAATCTGTGCTTATACTCTTTCTACATTTATTTAGAATTGATAGACTATAAAAAAGGGAATATATGAACAGCACATTGATGTTGAAATAGCAGGCATATCTGTGCAGCATTACTTTTATGAGACTTGAACTTATTTATTAAGTGGCAGATTGCTGTCTGGCTCGCTCCCAAACATATGACACTTAATATCATTTCACAGGTTTGTAATCTTCAAACTTAAATTGCTGGAAGCTTATCTCTTCATGCCTGCAATGACCAGTTCCAAAATATAACAGTTCCAGAGAGCACCACTGGCCTCATGCTTTATGTAAGTCCCGCCATCTACCGCCCTCTCTGTGCAGTGCATAGCCTGTGCCATATGTAGAAACTCTGCTTGCAAATGGTGTAGCAGGTAGAGGTGATTTCTAGACGATGCCTTTAGTAGAAACAACCAGCTTCCCCAGCCACAGGAGGAAGCGATAGTTTAAAATCTCACGCCATGTTGCATGGGCACAAACCAGTCTCTACCTACTCTAACACTTGATTCATAGTTTGGTTGAATGAAGAGTTCCAGGTTGAAATTCATGTTTCCTAAGAATTTTAAGGACTGTTCCATTTCTTTTTCTAGCATGCAGTATTTCTATTTAAAAGACGGGTATATACTTGATTCTTTGTATATGGTAAGTTTTATCTATTTAGATAGTTAGGGTCTTCTCTTTGTTCCCAGGGCTATCAAATTTTCTGGATTCTGAGTTATTTTCTCTCTTGGTTACTTCTTTCTTTTGGTAAAGCGCATTGCTCAATAGCTTGGGAGGTAAATTATCCAACGCATTACATATCTGAAAATATCTTCAGATATTTTAGTTTTTTGTTTGATATTTTGGCTAGGTATAGAGGTCTAGGTAAAAATTATTTTCTCTCACCGTTTTGAAGAATTGAATCAGACTCAACCTCTACAGTTGCCATTGCGAAGGTCATTGCCATTGTAATTTTCCTCCCTTGACAGGATTTGTATTTTCTCTTGTAAAGAAGTGGTTCTTCTTTTTACCCTGGGAGTTCTAGAATTTCATAATAAAATGCCAAGGTGTGAATTTGTAAAAAAAATATTTATTATGTTTGAACTTTGATAGGTGCTTTCAATTTGGAAATTCATTACTGTAGTTCTGTGAACTCTTTTGTATTAATAATATATTAATTTTTCTTTCTGGAAAAGAATCAAACTCTTAAAAATAGACTATACTAGTCTGATTCTCTAAATTTCATAGTTTTTAGCCTCCCTTTAAAAAATCTGTTTCTGTTTAATCTTTTCTGCTAGCTTTCTTATATTGAGTGTTTTATTTGTACTTTCACATTTTTAATTTCCAAGAATTTTCCTTGTTCTTGGAATGTTCTTTTTTAAAAATAGCATCATGTTCTGTTTCGTGGATTTAATATCTTTTCTTATCTCTATGAGAACATTAGTGATAATGAAAACAATTTTTGCCTTCTTTTTCCTTTAGGACCTTTTTGCTTGTTTCTTTTGGTCTCTGTCCATCATTTTTTCATGCTTTTCTCAAATATCTGGTGATCCAGGGCATTATTTAATATTTGAGGATGAAATTCATAAAAGGTAACCTCTGTGTGAGGCTTGTCAACTGGTAGATTCATTGTTGGATGACTGTGCCAGGCTGTTTCACTGGGTTGGTCCATTGGTCCAGAAGGGCCTTTGAATCTCTGCTGGAGGCTTATAAGCGTGGCTGTTTTTATTCCATGAGTGAAACAGAGGATGGGACTGCGAGTCTCACTGTTCAGTATCTAAACTTTCCCATAATCTGATCCTCAGCTGTGCCTGGCATTCCTATAAACCATTCTTACTGAATGTCTAGGGAAATACAGTCTTTTCTTGCTTGGGGAGGGGAGGAGAGTGACATACGTCTATTGTCTCTGTCCTTGTAGATTTATGCCTTTGAAAAAAGAAATTTACCTTGTTTTTTAATAGATATTTGGGAGGCATTCAAAGTTTATCTCTCTCTCTCTCTTTTTAATTTCCTGTATTTAACCTGTGGCCAGTGGCATCCTCTTTGGAGGCCAGGGCCTCTTGCCCATCGGGCACCCTCTACGGCCATATTGTGGATGTCAGATTTCCATTTCACTGCAGCCACAGCAAATTTTTACCAGAAAGCGGTGATTCTTAAATTTATCTCTACTACCTGTGCAAAGTCTGAAGTTGTGGTAGTTTCTCACCCTTCCTGCAGCCTCCAGTTCCTCTCTTCAGAATCACCAAAAAATAGCACCTCAGTAAGATTCTGTATGAATTCCAAAGCAAACAAAATTTGTGGACTCTTGGCCAGGTCACATTCTGTGAGTTCATGATGCCTCTGGTCCCCTGGGAGACTCAGTCTCCACAAATGAAATCTCGAGTCCAGATGGTCCCAAACTTACGTTGAATCTCTGTCACCATGTCATCTACAATGCAGCCCTTCCAGTCCTCTATCTTCCCACTTCCCACTGTTGTCACCCTGTGCTTACTTCTGCATCACTCTTCTCATTGCTCAGCATCTGTGTTAGGAACATCGCCACATCTTCAACAAGCTTTTCTTCATCTCTAGTCTCTTTATAGAAACCTAACACTTTCCTTAACTTGACTGCATGTATAAACTTATGTGCCTCCTTTGCAATATTTCATGAATCTTTTGACTGTTTTTTAGAATTTCTAATTCATTAAATTATTTTTGAGTGGCATATAATAAAGAAGTGCTTTCAAGGAAAAAAACTTTTATTTATGTCAGTATTTCATTAAAGTTCTTATTATAAATTTTATTAAAATATAACTTCTATATTGGATTCTCAAATCAAGAAAAGGAAAAATAGAAATTTTTTATATATAAAATAAAGATGATTTATTATTACATATTTAATACTTTCTCATATGTATATTTTAATTTTTCCATTTAAAAAATGAAGCATACACTTAATTTTACTGGAAATTGAAACATATATTGTAGAAACTACATTGCAACTTAATCATATATTACTTCACCAGGAGAGCACTTAATGGCCTGATGTTTCCCATTACTTTATTTTCTATTTTAATTGAAACTTAGTTCTTCTTCTAAGAATGTCATCTTCTTAGAACTCTTGAGTAGAGACAGCTGTTCTCTCATCTCCCCGGCAAGGATATGCCATCAACAATTTCTCCCTTCCCTTTGCCAATCTGACCATTTCTATTGTCTGGATTTCAGGCATTCTCCTCCATTAGTTGAAGGTATTGTCATCTGACGACAATGCTCTTCCATCCTCAACAGCACTGTATGCTATGATGGATGAGTGTTGTCTTCAGTGTATGGAGGGGAACATCCCATCCTATTTGACAATACTAGCCAGTTCCCATTCTGCATCGCCTCTGAAATCATATGCCTCAATAACCATTCTCCATCCACAACTCTCCATGCCTTCAGTCCTCCCCCTTGTACTCCCGCTGTGTCCTCGCCTTAGACCTCACTATGACCTCCAATCTCTCTTTTCCTTCTCTTTCAGACCCAAGGGAGACAGAAGATAGAAATATTGTATGGAATAATTTATTTTTTCTGGAACATCTTCACTCTAATATAAACTGGAATGCAAATTTTAAAGAAGAAATGCTTTAAAATTTTTTTTTTAATCATCACTATTTTGTTTCTAGACAGTGGAATAAATTTCAAAAAAATATATTATTGAGAAAAAGTCCTGATTTCTACAATTCTTTGTTCTATTGTTCTAAGTTTCCATTTACTACATGTCTTGAATGTAGTAGGTGCCAAGTACGTATACAATTGATTGAATTTGTTTTAGCTTCACTACACACCACTCCCCATTGGCTTGTATTTCAGTTGCCAGCTAACTTTCAAAGGCTTCATCTGCAAGAAACAAAGATGAGAGAAAAAAAATAAAAGACAAACAGCCAGGCAGGGCTGGCTCCGTGGATGAGGGTCGCTCTATGGACCAGAAGGTCATGGTTCAATTTCCGGTCAGGGCACAGCCCAGGTTGTGGACTCAATTCCCAGTAGGGGGCATGCAGTAGGCAGCAGATTAATGATTTTCTCTCATCATTGATGATTCTATCTCTCTCCCCCTCTCCCTTCCTCTCTGAAATCAATAAAAAATATATCCTGAGGATTCTCCCCTCCCCAAGTATCACATAATAAAAACAAAACAAAACATGGAGTGCTGTTATACATTGTGGAGGAAGATTAATTTTAAGGGTAGGAAGTAGGCTTCCCTCCATGCCTGGCTTTGGCTAAACCATGGTGCATCATGGCCAAACTGTACATGGCCAGGGCAGGCCAATGGGAAGTTCCTCTTTCAGCAGTGGCTGGGCCCACACCTGCACAAATACCTTTAAGAAAGGCCAAGCCCCCATTACTCTTTCATCCGGACTTCCTCTTGCTTTACTCCATTTACCCAGCGTGTGCCTTGGCTAGCCTATCTGAAATGGACACTTCTGTGGCTTTCCTGGGGTCACGATGTTGAAGACGCTGGTTATTGGCTTCCTAGGGTTAATAACACAGTGTCCTTTCTTGCCTGGAAGCACTGAAGCCCCAAGTTTCAGGGTTTGCACAGCTGCCTCATATTCAAGATAAGGTGAATCACCACCAATTATTTTGTCATCATTATGTCCTGAGGTAAAATTTTGCCACATGGGAAAGAAAATATGGGAATAGACTGGCAGTTGTTGCCTGGGGAGAAGGTGCCATGCAAATTTCAGCTTTATCTCAAAATCAGGTGGATCCTTAAGAAATTCCATTGTCAACTAGGGAAATCTGAATCATTACTTTTCCGTCTCCATTTTATCTTCCGATTTCTGTATTTCTTTATAATTCTACTTAAAAACACTTCCTGCTGGCAGGCATGCAGCAGGAAGGTGCATGTGTGGTCACCATTGTGTGATGCTGGACATCTGTCCCAGTCTATAGGCTAAGTGGGTTTTAAGTGGCCAAGCAATCCTACATAAGCTGCTCATTTTTATAAGAAATTATACACTTGAGTTATATGCCACCAGGTGAACAGTGGAGCTGGAATCAGGTCAAATGCATACTGATTGGAAAATTGAAAAAGGCAGGAATGTTCTTTTTAATAATCTCACTTGTTTCCATATAATTAAACACTTGATATTGTATATTACATTAAATTTTATATTAAAGCAAAAAACAACCATTTTAAATGAGGCTTTTATTCTTTCTTATTCCTTTATGAGGGGCCCAGAGCATGAATTCATGCACCATGAAAGGAACTGTGGGCCGGGAGGCTGTGGTGGGCACAGGGATGGGTCTTGGCCCATCTTCCATGGCCCTGTCTGGCTCCTCCTTCTGCAGCCTCTGGTCCCCCATCTGCTGGCAGCCCCGCTCCTGCTGCTGCTGCTCCCATGTGCTGACAGCGCCGGATCCACTTGCACCTGCTGACGGCATGAAGCAATTGGGGCCAGCACCAGCAGCAGGTGCGAGCGGGGCCAACACCATCAATGGATGCAAGCTGAGGCTGCTGCCCTGATCACCCCTCAGGAGCAGGGGGAGGTGGAGAAGCCCTGAGGGGTGATTGGGGCTGGCAGCCACTCACACCCACTGATGATGGCACTGAGCGATCAGGGCTGGTTCCGGGCATCAGCAGTGAGTGCAAGCAGCGGCTCCAGCCTGCAATGGGTGTGAGCGGGTCCCACATTGGCAGCAGGTGTGAGTGCCGGGCGGGACCGTGGCGTGTGGCAGCAAAGAATTTTCAGTAACCACCGAAGCTCACCCCGATGACAGCGACCAGCGTCCTACCTTGGTCTGGCACCTCCTCTCACGTGCTCCACCATCTCACCATGGCTGACGCCTGCCATTTCCATGTGTGCCCCCTGGTGGTCAGCACACGTCACAGAGACTGGTTGTTCGGTTGTTCAGTTGTTCTGCCGTTTGGTCTACTTTCATATTAGCCTATTATGTAGGATAGTTATTTTTCCTTTTTTCATTCTCCCCACAAAAACTGATTGAGGGCCTTTTAATGACCACGTATTGTTTTAGATTTTAAAATTACAGGAAGGAAAGCAGGCAATCTACCTGAATTCATAAGCTTATGTTCAAGTGAGGCAGAAATGAAGTCTTTAAAGAAAAGTGAAGCAGTGAGAAGGGAGGTAGAGTTGCATTTTAACTAGGATAAGCAGGGTGGACTTCTCTGAGGAAGAATCAGTGGAGATCTGAATGCTGTGAGACAGTGAGCCAAGAAACCAACTAAAGAAAGAACATTGCACAGATTAAACTATAATCTGTGTGTGTATACATGCATATGGCTACCCAGCTTAAAGCAAGTGATAAATAATTTTATTACATACTTTATATTTGTCTGTGATGATTAATATGATGTACCAACTAAACTGGTCATGGGGTGCCCAGATTAAATACTATTCTGAGTGTGTCTGTGAGGATATTTCTAGATGAGATTAGCATCTGAAAGGGTGAATTCACTAAAGTAGATTGCCATCCCCAATGTAGGTGGGTGTCATTAAAGTAATTATTCAATTCAGTGAGGGCCTGAATAGAGCAAAATGTGGAGGAAGGAAGAATTCACCTCTTTTTTTATTTTTTTCCCTGTTTCACTGTTGAGCTGTGACATTTCATCTCATTTTCTCCAGCCAGTGGGCTGGGATTTACACCACCAACTCCCCCTTTCTGGTTTTTAAACTCAGACTAAATTACACCACCAACTTTCCTGGGGCTCCAGCTTGCAGACAGCAGATCCAAGGAGAGTTGAGCAAACTGACAGTGATTTATAGCAGAGACAGAAGGTCACCTCCCTAGAAACAACAAACAACATCTAGGCCTCAGTTGTATGTCAGCTCCAGACCCAGAAAAGCAGCTAAACCAGGTGGGCAACACCAGGACCAGCTGCAATGGCTAGTGACCCCCTGCCCTGACACTGAGCAATCAGTGAAGACCATGGCCCTGGAGGAGCATGCTGAGAAAACTGAGGAATATTCTACTAAAACCCTCCCGCAAAGAAACCCCTCTAAGATTCCCTCCTTCCACAAAGAGATAAAGCCTCTAGACCAGTGGTTCTCAACCTTCCTAATGCTGCGACCCTTTAATACAGTTCCTCATGTTGTGGTGACCCCCAACCATAAAATTATTGTTGTTGCTACTTCATAACTGTAATTTTGCTACTGTTATAAATCATAATGTAAGTATCTAATATGCAGGATGTATTTTCATTGTTACAAATTGAACATAATTAAAGCATAGCAATTAATCACAAAAATAATATGTAATTATATATGTGTTTTTTGATGGTCTTAGGCAACCCCTGTGAAAGGGTCATTCGACCCCCAAAGGGGTCGCGACCCACAGGTTGAGAACCTCTGCTCTAGGCAAAGGACCTAACCCCCACCATTCCTTTCCCCTCTTCTTCCCCCACTTTTCCCCATAGGCATGTATCTCCCAAACTCTAAGGGACTCCATGAGACTTGCAACCAGGAAGCAATGGGCAGTGGCAGCTCATCACAGGTGAGTCCCCTGAACCTGTTCCTAAGGCCCCCTTTTCTCTAACTTCCCAGAGAGCTAGGGAAGCCCAGCCTAGGCTCTCCTGTTGCTTCTTCTACTCTAAGCCCTTTCTTGTTTTACTGTCCCCATTTTTAATAAATGTTCCCTCATAGTCACCTGGACTCCTCTTGTGAAATATTTCCTGCACAAAGTCAAGACCCCACACAGAACCTAGACAGACCCACTCAAGGCTAAATCCCTTTTCCAGTAACATAACACATATATAAATGTTCTGTTTCTTTCAAGAACCCTGGCTAATAGTTTATCTATCTCTCTACATCTATCTATCTATCTATGTCTATCTATCATCTATCTATCATCTATCTATCTATCTATCTATCTATCTATCTATCTATCTATCCATCCATCTAACTCTGTCTCTCCATGTATCTACTTATCTCTCTATCATCTATCTGCTATGGTAATATCTCTATATTCTTTCTGTCTATCTGTCTATCTGTCATGTATTATCTATCTATCATCTATCTATCTATCTATCTATCTATCTATCTATCTATCTATCTATCATCTAATCTATAAAATATGTTGCTATTCCTGTTTGAGTCTGTGCTTGGTTAAATGACTGTGACCTTGGTAGCCACTCAGCCCAGATGATGGGACAAGTGTATTGATACTCTGGAGACCCAGGAATGATCTGAACCAGGGACTGAGAAGCTTCAGTAACAGGAAATAGGAGAGCATTACTCCCTGAGCCTGAGTGACTTGAATGGCTACAGTGGTCACATTGCATGGGTTCACTGTGCTCATAACTTTCTTAGAAGCAGAATAATCTTTACACAGTAGCACTGGGCTTGCTAGTCAGGCATGCAAGCTCTCCAATAGGCCCTGCATCTGTGTGGTTGGTGACCTGCGCTGGCTCTGAGAGATGCACTCCACAAAGAAGGTGGGAAAAAGGCACATCTGGAGGCATCCAGTTTGACTGGAACAGAGGTTTTGAAGGAAAGTGAAAGCAAGTATTAACAACATAGGCTACATTGTGGAGTGACTTACACACAGTGCTTTACGCAAGTTTTTATAGATGAGTAAGTCTTAGTTACCTCATCTCTAAAATGGGGATAATAATACCCATCTTATAGGGTAAGAACGAGATGACATAATACATATAAAATGTCTAGCATTACACTGGACACATATTAAGCACCCAATAAAGAGTAACTGTTACTATGATCATGCAAGTGGTGTTTAAATATGATTAAAATGGCAACAGTGTGTGGGATGGGTTGGAGGAGGGAAAGGGTGGAATGGGGAGTCCAGTACAAGGTTATTTAAACAGTCTAGTCATGAATATAGTACTAATGAGGCTGGGAAAGAAGAGACATGAGCAATAACATGAGGAAAGCATTAAGAGGCCTTGGAGACTGCCTGGGAATATGCCATGAAGGAGATAGAGAACTTAAAGATAACTGAGATATGAGCTTGCATGAGGGGGAGAATGCTAGAAAGTTCAAATTATGGAGCTGGTATTGACTAGGATTGTTAAATGACAGTTCACTTAGAAAGGGTGAGCTGTGAGAGAGACCATAGCTAGCAGAGGAGTCATACTGGAGGAAGGAGGGTGGGGAGAGTCAAGTGCAGGGGTGGGCAAACTTTTTGACTCGAGGGCCACAATAGGTTCTTAAACTGGACCGGAGGGCCGGAACCAAAGCATGAATGGGGTGTTTGTGTGAACTAATATAAATTCAAAGTAAACATCATTACATAAAAGGGTAAGGTCTTTTTTTTTTTTTAGTTTTATTCATTTCAAATGGGCCGGATCCTGCCCGCGGCCGTAGTTTGCCCACGGCTGGTCAAGTGAGACAGAGAAGAATTGCATAACAGCAAGGCCTAATGGTCAGAGAGTGAACAGTGCCAAGGATAAGCTGCTTAGCCAGTTGTGTTAACTGGAGTAGAGAACAGAGGACTTAAACCAGATTCCCTCCTCCATCTATTTCTCTCTCCTTCCCTCCTTCCATCTTTAATTCCTCCCTCCCTCAGTTAAAGAGTGGGCTAAGTCCTGTGCCCGGGACTGGGTATAGAAAGCTAAATAAATGAGATCCTTGATCTCAAGAAATTCACTATCCAAGGTGAGTTAGAAAAGGCTTGTACAAATACCCAGGCATAGGCTCAGTCAATAAGGTCTGATCATATTGAATTGTGAGAGAAAGAATTAACCAACAAATTAGAGGTCTTCACCACACCACACCCCCCACGGAAATCCTAGAAGTATTAGATAAGAAGAACTAGGCATATTTATTACTTTTTAATCTATAATTGGTACAAATGTGTTTTCATCTATATGAGTGGATTTTCAGTGATATGAGTGGATTTCGCTCCAGACTTGCTTCTTAAGGTGAGAAGCATGGAAGCTTGTGGTCTCTGAAGGAAGAGGTTGATTTTGATTTTGATTGGAAGAGTGTTGAAAGGATTCATCTCATGGTCATGAATACTGTATGAAATTCTCTTAGAAAGAGGAAGAAGCTCAGATTTCATGTCCCCTCTTTGCCTGGCCTGACTTTCCTTTCTAACGGAACCTCAGCAGTTGATTACGCTTGGTTTTCCATGGGAGACCCTGGCTCAAGTCTGGGGAGAGTAGCACTCTCTGCTTATTGTATCACAGTGAATAACACCGTGAAAGATCATCATGGGTGGCCGTGTTTTAGTACCTTCTTCAGTCTCTAGGTTTGATATGGAATCAGAGAAAGGTGCACTGCTGCTTGGCTAAGCCTCAGTTCCTGGCTACAGGACAGTATTTGATCCTATTGATTAATGCTGCCCTTTCAGAACTTCCCCTCTCTTAGCTTCCACCTGACCTTTGCTCCTCTATCCTTGCAAGCTCTTTTCCTTTTGTTTCCTAGAGTTGTTCTGACTCTCTTTTTGTTTTCTCTATTTTCATTGTTTCTACCACGTCCATGGCTCCACCTAGTATTTCTAAGAGAATTTCTCCCTAATGTATCTCTCACGCCCAGGCCTTCATCTGAGCACCAGATCTCTATTTCTAACTGTGCTCTGGGATCTCCACATGGACATCCCACTGACACCATAAAATTACCCTTCCTGAACTAAACTCCTCAGTTTCTTTCATCATTTGGCACTTTCTCCCAACTTCTCCATTTCTGTTTAAGGTGCCATTATCCTTCTAGTTACACTTGAAACACTAGAGACAACTTTAATGAGAAGAATCAAAATAAGTTCAGGAGAATGAAGGGAGTGTAAGCACTGAGGCTCTTCCCCTGTTTCCTCTCAGCTGTGTCATGTTTGCTCAGTCCCTCCCTTCTGGTTCTGTTCTTCATAATCTCTCGCCTGGGCTCCTTCAGTAGCCTCCTAGCCCCTTTCTCTGTGTGGCAGAAGAAGAGAAGACTGCAGAAAACTGCCCTCAGCTTTTCTTCCTCATTTTCTAATTCCCAAATCATAACCAAATATGTGGAGGGAGACTCCTCTTGCTTGGCAGTTGTATAATAAAGCTCTTGGTGGCAGCTTGTGCAGCGTGGGCTTGAGAGCGTAAACAAATGGAGGTCATTCTGCCTTCTGAGGGGTTATTTTAATATCCAAGATTTTTGAGTTCCTGCTCATTTTCCCTGCTTCATGCTGCAGAAGTCCCTCACAGCTAAACCCATTGATGTCTTTCACAAAGCCTAAATCCCAGAAAAAATGCATAATTTACTCACAGAGGAGACCCTCAGATATTTGATCAAAACATAGGCAACAATGAATCAGACACTTCTAACACATGTAATTGCCTGGCTTTGGACAGCACATGGAAACAACAAGTTAGATTTCTGGAAGCAGAAGAGGACGTCTGTTAATTCAGGATTTGCTGACATGAAGAGTGACCTTTCAGAATGAGCAAGGGAAAGAAAGGAAAGGAGTTCATATATTTTTGAAAAGTCTTTTACATTTTCTGTTCAGTTAATCCTGACACAACTCTTATTTCACAGATGAGGAAACTCAAACTCAGAGATGTTTAATCAGTCACTCAAGGTCACATTTATGCAAGAACTAGAGATTCTCACTTGAGTATCTTGGACCCCTATAGCCAATTGTATTTTTAATACAACAGCATTTTCCAAAAAGATTCCATGAAATATGAGTTTGTTAAAAAGATGACAGGTATTCTGCATAAAAT
>NW_006296539.1:825189-826642 GCF_000327345.1 Myotis davidii
GGTGTGTGAAAAGACTGGACAAAAATTATACACCTATGGATGAGAACAGTGGGTGGCAGGGGTAAGGGCAGAGGGTGGGGTGGGAACCAGGTGGAGGGGAGCTATGGGGGGAAAAAGAGGAAAAAAGAAGATTCGGAACAGTCTCAACTCTGCTCTTTTATAGTTGACTTCTCTGCCTACCATAGCTCCTGGTGGTCATTGATCTCTCTCCATTAGCTAAGGTTTGGCTTTTCCAGATGGCATATGAATGGAATCATGCCATATGCAGCCCTTTGGCTTACCTCTTATTCTTTCACTTAGCAAAATGCATTTGGGATTCATTATGTTGTGTGTATCAACGCTTTTTTCCTTTTAATGGTGAAATAGTATTTCATTGCATGAATGTACTTAGAAGACATCTAGGTTTCTAGTTTTTGGCCATTATGAACAAAACTGCTATGAACAATTGCAGTTTTCTCCTTTCTTCCCTTTTTTTTGGACTAATTTAATATTTTATATGATTTATTTTTATTTCCATTATATACTTTTTAGTGATATCTCTTGTTTCATTTTTTGTGATGTTATATGGTTTACAATATTAATCTTTAATATCACAACCTACCATTTTACGTGCCATTTCCTTTATTCTGGCTTTTAACTTGTACAAAATTTAAAACAAGATTTATTATTTAGGTCAGGTCATTTCCACTTTACCATTTGGAAATACATTCTGTGATGGACACCAGGAATACTAAGACACAGACTCAATTTCCAAGGCACTTACTTAAGAATATGGTACATATTTAAATGGAATCCTATATAATAAAAAGCTAATATGCAAATTGACCGAGCAGCGGAACTACCAGTTGCTATGATGTGCACTGACTACCAGGGGGCAGACGCTCAATGCAGAAACTGCCCCCTGGTGGTCAGTGCACTCCCACAGGGGGAGTGCCACTCAACCAGAAGTGGGGCTCACAGCTGGCGAGTGCAGTGGCAGGGGCGGGAGCCTCTCCCACCTCCGCAGCAGCGCTAAGGATCAGTCGGACATCCCCCAAGGGCTCCCAAATTGTGAGAGGGCACAGGCCAGGATGAGGGACACGCCCCCACCAGTGCATGATTTTCATGCACCGGGCCTCTAGTGTAATTATAATAGGGCAAAGAGATATACATGGTAAAAATCTAATGATCAGAACACATATCAAGTACAAAATGAACTGAGGGAGGTTGGTATGGACTGAGGTGGCCAAGGAAGGCTCCATCAAGAGGAATGAATTCAAAAGAAGAATTTTTTTTTTAAAGTATTAATTGAACAGGAATGAACAAGATGCCAACTCTTGGATCTGGTAGTAGTTAGGTGAAAATAAGCTTGACTGTAATGAAGAATTCAAGCTGCAAATGGTAGAATATAAATTTGGAGAGATTGGCATAATAATTTTGTAAAATTAAGTGCAATATCTTTTTGTTCCCCAAC
>NW_006296539.1:826742-829204 GCF_000327345.1 Myotis davidii
TTCCTGCTGGTGGCCAGAGGTAAACCCAGGTCCCAGGTGCTGGAGGGAAGCCCAGGTCCTGCATGCCAGAGGGAAGCTGGTGCTGGCAGCTGGGGAAAGGAAGGCCTACTCTTGCACAAATTTTGTGCATCAGGCCTCTAATCTCTATATATAAAAGGCTAAGTGTCCATCCTTCCCTCTGACTGATGATCTATGCTTTACCTCTTTTTAAAAATATATCTCGAATTCATCTCTCATGTCACAACTCATGCTGCTTCTTAAGCCACAATGAACATTTCAATAACTCACTTAGTGACCTCACACCATAGTTGTTGCCTGAAAGCAGATGTGGGAGTGGTCTGTTACCTCTTTAATGGAATCACCTGAGTGACTGTGCACGTATTCCAGTCTTCATTTACTATCTTATGACACCTCTCAGGAGAACATTTTAGCAAAGAGATGATTCTCATTGATACATGGAGACTATTTTTCAGTCTTTTTTTTTTTTTAGTTTCTATATAGTCAATGATACCTAAACAAATTTTCTGTATGATTGCAAACACGACACCCCAATACTTACTCCCACTGTCACCCCTAGCAGTACAGAGGCACTGCCACAAACCACTGCTATCACCACCTACACTTCCACTTCCATTACTGTCTCCACATTGTGTCCAGCCATCCCAGAATGCTGCATATTGCCCTCATGCTACCCCAGTATGCTAATTATCACAAAGATTAAGTCATGTGTCCAAAGTTGATGATTAGTAAAGCCAGGAATTAAGCTTAAATTTGTCTGATTTTAAAGCTAAAGTTCTTTCAACCATCACAAACAGCCTATCAAGCAACCTCTGTTCATTTAACAATTAAGTTTAAAAGTTTTTTTAATTGATTTTTCGAGAGAGGAAGGGAGGGAGGTAGAGAGAGAGAGAGAGAAAGAGAGAGGGAGAGAGAGATATGCATTGGTTGCCTCCCACACATGTCCTGACAGGGGGTTGAACCCACAACCTAGGTATGTACCCTGGTGAGGAATTGAACCCGCCACCTTTTGGTGTTATCTCTAGGTTATGCCAACCAACTGAGCCACACTGGCCTGGGCAACAATTCCTTTTTTAAAACCTACACTGGATGCTCACAGTGCCTATGCTGATAAAACTATTACTGATATGTTCACAAATGCATTTTTGATTGTCTTAATGTTTTTTCCATTTCTATTTTCTTTCTTGTTCTTTTTTATTCCAAGTTAAAGGTCTGATTTGGGGTTGGGGGCCTCTGTGGCAGTTGGTGATCATCCCAGTGAACATTGATTTTATTTTGAAAGTGCTGTTTGGCACCATTTTCAATGTAAGCTCATCTCATAATAATGAAAGATTGGCACTTAAGTAGCTTCATATTCTTAGAAGTGGTGGCATATGGCAAATCTAGTTTGAGTCCTTTTTTGAGGGGGAGGGTGGTGTGATGGTGCAGAATGGCACAGGTTGCTAAGTTGTTTTAAACATAGTCACATTTCCACACCAATAAGTAGCCAATAGTATCTACTCTCAGGTTATGCCATATATGTGTTTCTTATAACAGAAAAATCTGCTGCAGCTGCTTTAATTATTCCATGAGTTGCCACCTTAGCTCTTACCCCCAACTTCGAGTTATATTCATTTTCTGTGATTCCTGGCTTCTTGGATTTCCATCTTGCTATGTTTTAAATTTTATCCTGCCTCCATCAAATGCACAGACATTATTAGTTGTTCTTATTCTCACTGTAGGCAGCATTGCAAGCTTGGATTTGTTTCATCAATGAGAGGATGGATCCTGATTACTTTTAACTAATTATAGGTAATTCAATTAGCCTTGACAGTGAATAATTTAAGCATTGACATTTAATGTCATTTTGGCTAATGAGACATGAAGGGGAGTCCGTTGACTAATTTTTCTCATCGGTAAATATTATTTTTCTTCTATCTCAATATTTCTGTAACCCCTGTAATGCATGGAGCTACAGCAGCCATCTTCTGATGATGAGGAACAAGCATAACATTGAAAGATCGAGGATGCAATGCCAGCGATGGGAAGAAACTATGTCCCTAGTAATGTTTTTGAACTACTGAATTAATAAATTCCTGATATTAATACTTATGTGACATCCTATCTAATAAAAGAGAAACATGGTAATTGGCATATGACCACTACCCTTCCCATTGGCTAATCAGGGTGATATGCAAATTAACTGCCAGCCAAGATGGCGGCCGGCAGCCAGGCAGCTGGAAGCAAACATGAGGCTTGCTTGCTTCAGTGACGGAGGACTCCAACGTTCTGCACCTGCCTTGCCTGCCTCTGTGCCTGCAGTTTAAGAAACATTGTAACATATAGAAGCTAAACAAAACCCCAGAAACCAGCTTTCAGCCAGCTGGGATCTCAGAGCTGGAGTTGATACAGAGTTTCAATTATAGAACCGAAACAAACCAGATACCTGCTTCAGCAGCAGAGGC
>NW_006296539.1:830372-848634 GCF_000327345.1 Myotis davidii
AGCCCTGACCGGCGTGGTTCAGTGGGTTGGAGCATCGTTTCATACACCAAAAGGTGGCAGGTTCCATTCCTGGTCAGGCCACATACCCAGGGTGTGGGTTTGATCCCCAGTCGGGGAATGTGTGGGAGGCAACGAATGGATGTTTCTCTCTCACATCAATGTTTCATTCTCTTTCTCTCTTCCTTCCTTTCTCTAAAATCAATCCTATCTACTAAAAGAGAAACATGGTAATTAGCGTACATCTGCTACCCTTCCCATTGGCTAATCAGCGAGATATGCAAATTAACTGCCAGGCAAGATGGCGGCTGGCAGCCAGGCAGCTTAAACTGAACGTGAGGCTTGCTTGCTTCAGTGACAGAGGACTGCAACGTTCCCCCACCTGCCTTGCCTGCCTCTATGCCTGCAGTTTAAGAAACATTGTAACATATAGAAGCTAAACAAAACCCCAGAAACCAGCTTTCAGCTGGCTGGGATCTCAGAGCTGGAGTTGATACAGAGTTTCGATTATAGAACCGAAACAAACCAGATACCTTCTTTCAGCAACAGAGGCCTCAGAGCTGGAGCCTCAGAGCTAAAGCTGGCCCAAAATAAAAAAGAAAAAAAAGAAAAAAGGAGCAGTTGGGAGCTTCAGTCCCAGCCTGAAAACAGCCCTCAGCCCCTCACCCAGACTGGCCAGGCATCCCAGTGGGGACCCCCACCCTGATCCAGGACACCCTTCAGGGCAAACCAGCCAGCCCTACCCATGCCCCAGGCCTCTATCCTATATAGTAAAAGGGTAATATGCCTCCCAGCACCAGAATCAGCAGAACCGAGAGGCCTCCCGGCACTGGGATCAGCATGACAGGGGGCAGTGCCCAAACCCCCTGATCACCCTGCGGCTCTGAGTGTGACAGAGGGCGGGGCCACAACCTCCCTATCTGCCCTGCTCTGTTTGTGACAGGGGAAGGCGCCCCAAGCCTCTGATCAGCCCTGCTCTGTGGGTGATAGCGGGCGGCGCCCCAACCCCCTGATTGGCCCTGCTCTGTGCGTGACAGGCGGCGGTGCTGCAACCTCCCCATCGACCCTGCGTTGATTGTGACAGGGGGCGGTGCCCCAACCCCCCAATCGGCCCTGCTCTGAGCCCGACCAGGGGCTGCACCTAGGGATTGGGCCTGCCCTCTGCCACCTTGGAGCAGGCCTAAGCCAGCAGGTTGTTATCTCCTGAGGGGTCCCAGACTGCGAGAAGGCACAGGCCGGGCTGAGGGACCCCTCACTCCTCCCAGAGTGCACAAATTTTTGTGCTCTGGGCCTCTAGTTTATATATAAAATCCTAAGTGACCATTATGACCGAACAACCGGAACAACTGAAATGACTGATCAATCAGTCACTATGACGTACACTGACCACCAGGGGGCAGACACTCAATGCAGGAGCTGCCCCCCTGGTGGTCAGTGCGCTCCCACAACTAACAACCCACATCCAGCCTGGCGACAGTCATCTCCTTTCCTGACCTCACTGGGCATTTTGGTACCCAGGCTGGGATGGGGAACCGGGGGTGGGTGGTGGCAGATGTGGACTCTTCCCCAGGGGGGCTGAAGGCTGGCTCCCTCCTCGGGGCCAGTGGTCAAGCTCTTGCACCCAAGCCTTCCCCCCCAGGCCGGCAGGTCCTTATCAGCCCAGCCCTGATTGGCCGTGATCGCCCGCTAAGCCTAGGAACCCCACCAGTGCATGAATTTGTGCACTGGGCCTCTAGTGATAATAATAATAATAATAATAATAATAATACCAAGTGTGAAACTTGAGAAGTGGTTCATTTTTCTCTTTTCTTTTTCTTTTGCACTGCAACAATTTTCAGAGATTGGAAAATCAGTGGATAAGAAAGAGGCTCATCAAGCGGGAGGAGATGGGAACCTTACCATTATTTGGATGTAAATATCAGCCGTCATGTTTTTGTTCTCACTATGCAGTTTCTAATGTATGCATCCTATTAAATGTGATCTAATTATTATGGCCTTTACTATTCTCAGGAGTATGAGAATCTCTGGGAAACCATGGTGATAATGTTTCCCGCTGACCTCAAAGTCTTCCCGAAGTGCTTTAGTTTACTGGCCGCATCCACTCTGCTACTTGTGATTTTTCAAGCAAGATCATTGCAAGGGGCACAGCTGGAAGAGTTGGTTTATATAACCTTTAACAGAATCTCACACTCAGACTTAGGTTGTTTTAGAGAGAACAAATAAGAATGGTATACATAAGCCTCATTGACTTACAGGATTTTAAGAAATAAACAGATTTGCCAAATCCTGCAATCATGTGAGTGACTAATGTTAAATAGTAATAATAGCTAAATGAATAATTAAAGCCATTAGCAGATGTGCTTTATTTTTTCTGCATGGAACATTCTAGCCAATCTTCTTGTCAAGATCTAACTCTTCTGAGAACCCAGGTCCTGTGTCTTCTTCCTTTTTTGAAACCACATCTGTTTTGTTTCTTATTATGTCAAATGTTGGAATTTACTAACAAATTGAAAATAATCTGATAAAAATACAAGATCATCAAAGTGGGAAGTCAGACCTGGGTTCTGGATGCAGGGAGGTGATTATCTCACTGTGTAACCATGCAGATCTTAGGTAAATCTATTTTATAAATGACATAATTCAAAGCCAAGTTGAACTAACTTTTGGATAAGTACAGCATCCTCTGCTAGAAATGAATCATTGAGAATTGACTACCAAGTAAAACTTACATTGCTTATCATATCATGCACACCCAGGACTGTTTTCTCACCATAGACTCTTGAATGCTTCTGACTTTCAATGCTAATAATAATACACAGGAATAGCTGATCAAGATATGGTCTGGAACCCTGGGGCCAAGTGAAGCTCTTTGTCCCACATGGACACATAGCATTTTACTTTTTATTCCTAAATGTCCACCAGCTGTGTTTATTGGCCTTGTTGCATACCAACTTGTTGTGGATGTCCATGCCAGACACTGTTGAGATGGGTGCAAGATACTGACCAAATGCACAAATGCCCTTAGTGGATCTTCTAATGACAGTGAGCTAGAGAGCTGATTGCATGCTGCGTGTCATGTCTGGGCTAAATGTTGGCTTTGAAGATGGCATCTGATCCAAGCTGCTCCCCTACTTCTCCAGAGTTGATTTATAACCTATTGTCAGGTGATAATTTGATGAGATTAAATTATGTTTTCAAGATAAATAAGCCTGCATTGCCACACTTGAGGAATTTGTATGTGACACCTGTATTCTGGAGACCTCACATACAAATAGAACTTGCACATGCTGGACTTTTATTATTTCCTAGAGGCCCAATGCACGGAATTTGTGCAAGAAGCTCGGCCCTCGCAGCTCCTCACAGCCTCAGCCAGCCCTTGCAGCCTCGGCTGGCCCTTGCAGTCCGGCTTTGTCCGGAACTTTGTCCAGATGGTCGTTCTGCTGTTTGGTCCAATTAGCATATTAGCTCTTTGTTATATAAGATCGGCAGGGCCTCCACTGATTCTTTTCAGACAGCTCACAAACAAGAGTTTTCCTGTCAAGTTTAGACTAACACAATAGGACGTATGTTTTAATGAGCTTACTTATTAAGAAAGAAGAAACGTGGAAAACCAAGGAGGAGAAAACAGGATGAGGAATGGGGGAAGGACAGAGTGCATATAACTAACTATGAAGAAAATGTGCCCTGCAGAAAGTGATAGGGAAGAATTTTCTTTTTAAGAGTTAGCAGATAATGGTGTCCTACAACTTTTTTTCTTTTTATTTATTCTGGTCCTGCTGCTATATTTGTGAGGCCAGATAAGTTCATGTGCTGAATTCAATTATCTCAAGGTCAAGGAAACATTACAATGTTGAAGTTTTAAGAGTCAGAATGCAGGGTTTTTGTCTGTTTTCTGTTAGCTTTGCACCTGTGTTTGAGACTCTACTTCTAGATATTCAGTTATTGGCTAGAAATGCTGTAAAGATGAAGTGATAAGTGTGGAGAGGAGACAATGTTATTATCATCTCCAAGACAGTTAGCATGTGACAGTTTGAAAGGACAGAGCTTTGTAGAGAGGAGGCTATTGGAGGTTTCTTCATTGAAGCACAGACTGATAGATCCTGGGTGTGGGCCTTGGTGATTCTAATCCCCCCTCCTTTTAGAGATAAGAAGTTGAAAATGAAAAAGATGAGGTGATTTGTTCAAGACCACATGAAAAATTCGTTTCAGGGTCACTAGGATATTAGGGAGACCAAGTATCAAAGAGTGTAGGTGTGTGGATTTTGAAACTGGACTCTTTGAGCTCAAATCAGCATTCTGCCACCCACTAGCTATCTGTCCTTAAATAAGTTGCCCAATCTCTCTGGGACTTACTTCATATAGAACATGGAGATATTATCTACTCCATGGTTTGCTTGACCTTCCCCACAAGGATAGTACATATGATAATGTGTGTAAAATAACAATATATATGAAGCAAATAAATGTATGCATGGGCAATATCTAGTAAGTGCTTAGTAAAATTAGGTACTATTAGTTATTACTATAGCAACTAACATTTTATATTTACTCAGATGTTGATAATAGTTAAGAAGATTCAAGGTTATGGACAGAATGTTCCATCATTTCTGAGTGTAAAAACTTAGGATCTGATTCTAGGGTCAAGGAATAATACCTGAATAGCTAAGTAGTAGTGAAAGGTAGTAATATAAGATGATTATCCATAGTAGCTGGCTGGTAAATTTATGCAAATGAGGGCACTTAAGATGGTGCAGTTCTGGAAGAGCAAGTGGCCTTTTAGGGGATTTTCTTTCAAAGCTAGGGTCTTTAGCAAATGATCCTAAGAAGAGGTGGTGATTAAGTATAAGCATTGAATAAGGGTGTCACAAAAGCCCAAATAAAAGTGGAAGCCTCACAGGAGAAAGACTGATTTAAGTATCTGCTGGGCGAAAGCAGCTTATGATGGTGCTGGGCAAGTAACAGGTTTTTGTTATTCAGTTTGCTTCTTTCTTCTTCCTTTCCCCAACCTCAGAGAAGGGGACCAGAATTAACAGCTGATATGTGAGGGGTAAACTGAGTGAGAAAGAGAAAAAATGATCTGCAATCCCTTTACTAAAGGCTGAGGCCCTATGATAGGTAAGATGTGGCTTGGGAAGGGTGGGGGATAGTCTTTCTTTTTTTATAATCCTCACCTGAGGATATTTTGTCCATGGATTTTTATTTTTTAAGAGAAGTGGAAGGGAGGGAGAGAAAGAGAGAGAGAGAGGAAACATTGACATGAAAGAGATACATCGATTGGTTGTCTCCTGCACACACCTTGACCCTGGCCAGGATGGGGCCTGTGACCCAGGTCCATGTCCTTGACTGGGAATCCAACGTGGACCCTTAGGTCCTCGGGCCAATGCTCTGACCACTTAGCAAAACCGGCCAAGGTGGTTATTCTTAGTTTTGCTCAATGTAGGTAATTAGGCTAGGTAACTTTAATTACTGAAATGAAAGAGTGATTGTTACTCAAACTGGTAATAAGCATTTTTGTTGCCATAAAGTATCTAGAGAAGTTAACTGAATTTTCATCCAATGGCAGAAAAAAATTCCTAGATTATTTGATACAATTAAAGGGAAAGTGGACAAAAGGGACAAAAATAAAGTTACTTTATGACTATCTTCATAAGTTGTCTGTCTTTAAAAAAATCATTTAATATTTTGATCCAAGTTTGCTATCAGTTCTAGCCAATTTTGTTACCTGAAGCCCTCATGGTAAAACAGATTGTCATTCTTTTAAATCATTTTTTAGGACAAAGGAAAGCATATCTACCTATTTATCTATCTACATGTATAAATACATATTTACACACATACTTGGCAAAAATCTCTGGACATTTCTATACCCTTTTCTACAGGGCCCTTTACAAGGTATGGCAAGTATCAGGCCTGCACTTTGAATTAAAGAAACAGTCCAGAGGGAGTATCTGCTTTAGTTGGTCAACCAATATAACAAGACAGACATTTCAAACATTTGAAGAGGAAAAAAAGAGTAAAATTTTAGAATGGCAGAATAAAGACCTTGGTGAGCTCACTTTACCTCTATCGCAACACAAATATGGGTAAAACAACCAAAGTGAGTAAACCAAAATCAATGAAGATATATCTGGCAATAATCAAGGTTGGTAGAATATCCACAAATCAATAAATGTGATACACCACATAAACAAAATGAAGATAAAACCACATGATCTTATCAATAGATACAGAAGAAGTATTTGACAAAATCCAGCACCCATTTATGATAAAAACTCTCAGCAAAGTGGGAATAGAAGAAACATACCTCAATATAATAAAGGCCATATATGAAAAACCGACAGGCGAAAACTAAAAGCATTTCCCTTAAGATCGAGAACAAGACAGGAATGTTTACTTTCACCATTCTTGCTCAACAAAGTACTGAAAATCCTCACCACAGAGATCAGACAAGAAGAAAAAATAAAAGGCATCTAATTTGGAAAGGGAGAAGTAAAATTTCATTATTTGTAGATAACATGATACTGTATCTAGAGAACCATAAAGATTCCACCAAAAACTCCCGGAACTGATAAATGATTTCGGTAAAACATCAGAGTACAAAATAAATAGCCAGAAATCAGTTGCATTTTTGTACACCAAAAAATGAACTATCAGAAAGGGAAACTAAGAAAACAATCACATTCACAATTGCTCCGAGAAGAATAAAATCCCTAGGAAGAAATTTAACCAAGGATATAGAGGACCTGTACTCAGAAAATTATAAGACTCCGAAGAAATAAACTGAAGAAGATATAAGCATGGATAGAGAGCAGCTAACAGCTGTTGAGAGGTGCTGGGTGGGAGTGAAGTGGAGGGATTGAGTAAAAAAAAAAAACAAACAAGAAAGAAAGAAAGAGAGAGAGAGAGGAAGGAAGGAAGAAAGGCAGAAAGAAAACTCAAGGGCACTGGAGTGTGGTGACTGTGGCAAGGAGGAGTGTTGGTGGAGGAGGGTATAGGGGGATAAATGGTGATGGAAGGAGACTTGACTTGGGTTGGTAAACATACAATACAGTGTACAGCTGATGTGCTGCAGAACTGTGCACCTGAAACCTGTATAATTTTGTTAACCAGGGTTACCCTAAAAAAAAGAAATCTAGCAATAATCAAAGCCATAGAACAAGCTGAAAATTTTCTATCAAAGAGAAACTATTGAAGCTCAGTAAGGCAGTGGGGTCTGTGACATTTTAAGTTGGAGCTATTTTCTTCTTCTCTCCCTCCCCAGTTCGGTAGTGGGGTGGCCAAAAGTTGGCAGCATGCAGGTAATAGAAAGATCTACTTTTTGAGATTTTTTTTTAAAGCACCATTTCTACGGCATAGTCAATACCTTTTCCAAACATGAAACACTGTGCAAAAAACCTCTCAGAGTGTATTGATTATTTAATTTGACCAGTATTCAGCTCAGTGAGTAAGTGAGTGAGTGTGTGTGTGTGTGTGTGTGTGTGTGTGTGTGTGTACAGGGGGAAGCCTGCCCGAGGACATTACTAAAACAATAGCAAACTGTTGGCAAAATGTCAGTTGTCTAAGGTTGCGATTTCAATTGGGAAAGCAAGAACCTGGCTGAGGACTTAGAAGGGAAATCCTGGAGAACTGGATAATCATAGTAAACTCCAAAGGGCTCAGACATATTTCTGAAAGGCTGTACATGTGCACATGCAGATAAGACCTGGGAAAGCAGAAAGCACTATTCACTCACCTGTGCCTGACCTTGAGGCCCTGAACAAGTAAGCAGTAAAAGCTAGGACTGTCTTGTAAACTGCCTGAAGTTTTAAGGCTCGCATTTTCATGGAGATCCCTTTGGCAAAACATGGATATTTTAAAGGCAAAGCATTTAAGGAAACCTTCTGACTAACTATTTGCTGACCACTAAATTATACTGTACCAGTTGGGACTCCTACAAAGTCAGATTTAAAAATAAAAATAAGAGTTAAAATAAAGCTATCAGGGAACTCAGAAGCCTCACACTCAGGGAATACAGAATCAAGGAAAGCTACTAAACAATAATCAGTAACAAGAAAAACAGCAGTAACAAGAAAAAATGTGGGTGGGTGGCCAGAGAAAATTTGATAACATCATAGTTATAATATTTTATTTTGAAAGTCCAGTTTTCAACAAAAAATTAAGTTTTTGTCTAGTACAGCCGTGGGCAAACTACGGCCCGCGGGCCAGATTTGGCCCGTTTGAAATGAATAAAACTATTGAAAAAAAAAGACCGTACCCTTTTATGTAATGATGTTTACTTTGAATTTATATTAGTTCACACAAACACTCCATCCATGCTTTTGTTCCAGCCCTCCGGTCCAGTTTAAGAACCCATTGTGGCCCTCGAGTCAAAAAGTTTGCCCACCCCTGATCTAGTAATTCCACGAGGACATTAAATGTTGGATTTACCAGACAAAGACTTTAAGCCAGCCATCCTATAGAATAAAAACCTAATATGCAAATCGACCGAACAGTGGAATGAGCAGTGGAATGACAAGTCACTATGATGTGCACTGACCACCAGGGGGCAGACACTTAACCCAGGCCCCAGCCCACTGGCCCCAGGCCAACTAAGGTGGGTGCCAGTGGGGGCCTCCCGATCATTCCACCAGTTGCCCCACAGATCAGCCCTGATTGCCGGTCAGGCCTAGGGACCCTACCCATACATGAATTTCATGCACCAGACCTCTAGTTTTAAATATACTCACAGAATTAAAGGAAAATCTGGCAATAATGTCTCTTAAATTATAGAATATTAATGAGTTAGCCATTATGAGAAAGAACTAATAGAAACATGAAGTTGAAAAATATAATAACAGAAAAAAAACATTACTATAAAAACCAATAGCAGACTTAAGCTGGCAGAAGAAGGAAGCCATGAAACTCAGAAAGGTCAGTATATGTTACCTAATCTGAGGACCCTACAAAAAAGAACCAATTAACAGAGTCTTAGAGATTTCTGTAAAACTCTAAATCTATACTAATAAAAGGGTAATATGCAAATTAACCTTCACTCCATGACAAAGATGGCACCACCCATAGCCACAAAGATGGCAGTGCCAGCCGGAGCCACTGAGCTGGCCAGAGCAGGTGGGATGCTTGGCTTCCTTCGGGCAGGGCGCTTGACTTCCTTCATCACTGGCGACAAAGGAAGCCAAGCCTCCCGCAAGCCTCAGCCGACCGCCAAGTGGCCGGCCTCTGGATGGTGGCCACAGAGCTAGCCAGAGCGGGTGGAAGGCGGCTCCAGCCCGGAGCAAAGGCGGGAGGCAGCAGCCAAAGTGAAGGCCTGGGTCCTGGGTGCCGGAGGGAAGCCGGTGCCGGCAGCCAGGGGAAGGAAGGCCTATTCTTGCACAAATCTTCTTGCATTGGGCCTCTAGTATATACATAATGGGAATACTGAATGGATGAGAGAAAAATAAGTGACAGAAAAAATATATGATGAAATAATGACCAAACATTTATTAGACCTGATGGAAAATATTAATCAACATAGGCAAAAAGCTCAGGAAACACAGAGATCTACACATAAGCATATCATAAGTCAAATCGATGAAAAAAATCCAAAGAGAAAATAATGAAAGCAGCAAAAAATGACATATCATGTACTAGGCCAGTGATGGCAAACCTATGACACACGTGTCAGAGGTGACACACGAACTCATTTTTTTGGTTGATTTTTCTTTGTTAAATAGCATTTAAATATATAAAATAAATATCAAAAATATAAGTCTTTGTTTTACTATGGTTGCAAATATCAAAAAATTTCTATATGTGACACGGCACCAAAGTTAGGGTTTTTCAAAATGCTGACACGCCGAGCTCAAAAGGTTCGCCATCACTGTACTAGGCATTCTTTTTTTAAAAAATTTTATTTTATTGTTTAAAGTATTACAAATAGTAGTACATATGTCTCCTTTCCCGCCCCATTGACCTTCCCCCGGCCTCCCTTACCCCTTGGCACATGCTATAGTAGGCATTCTTAACAAGATTAACAGCTGACTTCTCAGCAGAAAGAAACCATGGAGATTGGAAGTCAGAGAGATAACAACTTAAAAGTGTTAAAAGAAAAAGATTGTCAGCCAAGAATGCTGAATCTGGATAAGCTCTTACTTAAAACTGAAGAAAAATTAACATATTTTCAGACAAAAAAGATAGAGAATTTGTTGTTTACAGGCCTGCCCTACAAGAAATACAGAAGAAATTGTTTCAAGCTAACTTGAAAATACAATAGACAGTAACTCAAATCCACATGAAGAAATAAAGGGCACCAATAAAAGCAAATGACACCCATTTTAAAAGATTGTATAACTATATTTTTGTTTGCAACTATTTCTCCTTTCATCTGTTTCAAAAGATAACTACATAAATCAATAATTATAAAAGTATTCATTAAAAGCCCATAAATGTATAAAGATGCACTTTGTAAGACAATAATACCCAAAGGAAAGGAAGGAGCTATAGAAGAGCTAAGTAGTTGTATACTATTGAAATTTTGTTGATATTAAATTGACTATATTATAAATTAATATATAAATGGTAATCCTTAGGGCAACCACTAAGTAAATAGTTTTTGAAAGTATGTAGTCAAAGAATTGACAAAGGAATCAAAGTGGAACACTAGGAAATATCCATTTAACACAAAATAAGACAGCAATGAAGAATAAAGAAAAATACATGACATACAAAAAGCTGACATAAATTATACTTTATCAGCAATCATTGTAAATATGAATGGATTACATACACCAATGAAAAGGCAGAGATTGAAAGAATGGATTTAAGAAAACACGATACAACTATGTGCTACCTAAAAACAACACAGTTGAGTTAAAAACATAAATAAGAAATGCCAGGCAAACAATATTCCAAAAAGCTGGAGTGGCTATATTATTACCGTTTTTGTTTTAAAGCCTTAAGAGAAAAAGTGTTATTAGAGACAAAAAAATGGACATTTTACGATAGACAGTCACTTTTGACAACCTTTCAGAAAGATGTAATGATCATAAACATATACATCTTTAAAAAAAAGCCTCCAAATAGAGGAGGCAAAATCTTAGATAATTGAAAGATGACATATATCATTTGACAATAATATTTAGAAACTTTAATACTGCACTTTCAGTAATAGAGAGGTAGAAGGAAATTGCAGATTTAAGTAACTAGACCTAACAGAGTTTTATAGGAAGTATCACCCTAAAATGGTTGAATAAACAGTCTTCTCAAGTGTACACGGAACATTCTTCAGCATAGATCCCATTCTGGTCCATCAAATAAGCAGTAGTCTCCCCTGATCTGTGGTTTGCTTTCTATGATTTGTTATTGTGGTCAACCACTGTCAGAAAATATTAAATGGAAAATTCAAGAAATAAACAATTTATAAGTTTTAAGTTGTGTGGTCTTCTGAGTAATGTGACAAAATCTCACGCTGCCCTGCTCATACCCGGGACTTGAATCAGACAGACTTTAAGCCAGCCATCCTATATAAACTGCCTGAAGTTTTAAGGCTTGCATTTTCATGGACTAACTATTTGCTGACCACTAAATTATACTGTAACAGTTGGGACAGTATAAAAATAAAAGCAAGAGTTAAAATAAAGCTATCAGGGAACTCAGAAGCCTCATACTCAGGGAATACAGAATCAAGGAAAGTTACTAAACAAATAATCAGTAGCAAGAACAGCAGCAGTAACAGCATATCTAACTATTTAAGTTACATAAGCTACCTGTCTGATAGTCACTTATTAGTTGTCTTAGTGATAAGATTGACTACTAGTATTGCGGTACACAATTCTTGTGTTCAAATCAACTTTATTTTAGCTAATGATGATCCCAAAGTGCAAAAAGGGGTGATGCTGGTAATGTGGACATGTTAAAGAGAACCTGTACAGTGCTTCTTTTAAGTTAAAAGGTATGCATACGTAAGGGGAAAAAAACCCAAAGTATATACATTTGGTCTATAGTTTCAGGCATCCAGTGTGTGTGTGGGGGGGAGGGAGTCTTGAAACATATTCCTGAGTGGATAAGCAAGGACTACTGTATTTAAAAGGTTTGAAATTATGCAAAATCTGGTTTATGACCAAAATATAGTTAAACAAAAATTAATAACAGAAAACATTTGGGAAATTTGAAAATGTGGAAACTAAATAAGTCTTCCAAATAACTAATGGGTAAAAAAAAAAAAATGCTATAAAAATTAGAAAATATTTTGATACAATGCAAACAAAAACACAATATACCAAAACATGGAGTGTAGCTAAAGTTGTGTTTAGAGGAAATTTTATAATTGTTAACAAATATACTAACAAAATAGAAAGGTTCCAAAGCAATAACTGAACCATTCATTGTAAGAAACTAGAAAAAGAAACAGTTCCAGGAAGCAGAAAGAAATAGTAGAGTAGAAATTAATAAAGTAGAGAATTGAAAAGCAATTGATAAAAACCAATGAAATCAAAAGTTGGTTCTTTGTAAAGGTCAACAAAATTGACAAAACTTTAGATTGAATGAGAAAAAAGAGAAAAGCCAAATTATTTAGTCAGGAATGAAAGAGAGGACATCACAACTGACCCTTCAAAAATAAAAATGGCAATAGAATACTATAAATAAATATATGCTAACAAAATACTTAGATAAAATGAATAAATTTGTAAGATGATACAAGCTACTAAAACTGACTCAAGAACAAATAACAATATTAATAGAGACTTATAAGAAGCAAAGTTGAATTAATAATTAAAACACTTGCAACAAAGAAAAGACCAGGCCAAGATGACTTCATTTGTAAACTGTACCAAACATTTAAAGAAAAATTAATACTAATGTTTACAAACCTTTTAGAAAGTACTAAGAGGAGGTAATGCTTTTCAACTTATTCTATTAGGCCATTATTACCCTTTTACCAAAGACAGGCAAAGACATCATGATAAAACTATATACCAATATCCATTATGAATGCTACAGAAAAAAAATGGAAACAAAAATACTAGCAAATGAAGTTCAGCAACATATAAAAAGGACTATACACCATAACAAGTGGGATTTATCCTATAAATGCAGCAATGATTTAACATTTTTAAATTAACTTAATAAACTAAATCAATACAATAAAGGACAAAAACATATCATCTTAACAGATACTTAAAAAGCATTTGATAAAATCTAAAACTCTTTAATGATAAAAACAATCAACAAACTAGGAAGAGAAGGAAACCTGATAAAGGGCATCAACAAAAGATCAAGGACAGGGCGAAGACACTCTTGGCACTTCTGTTAAGTCTTGCTGAAAGTTCTAGCCAGGACAACTGGACAAGAAAAAGAAATAAAGGCATCCAATTTTGAAAAGAAAAAGTACAATAATCTCTATTTGCAAATGTTTCTTTTGTTGTTGTTATTAAGTCTCACCTGAGGATATTCTTCCATTGATTTTTACAGAGAGTGGAAGGGAAGGGGAGAGACAGAGAGAGACAAAAACATTGATGTGAGAAAAACACATGGATTGTATTCTTCCTGCAATTACCCCTATCAGGGCTGGCTGGGGATCCAGCCAGTAACCTGGTTACATGCCCTTGATTGGAATCGAAACTGGGACCCTTCAGTCCGCAGCCAAAGCTTCTAGGATGCAAGTGATTTTTTAAATTTGTATTTATTTATTTACTAGAGGCCTGGTGCATAAAATATGTGCACTGAGGGGCATGTCCTGCAGCGTGGCCTGTGCCCCCTTGCAGTCCAGGACCCCTCACTCTTTACTGCCCACTTGCTTGCTGCTCCATATTGCTTGGCTTGCTTTTCCTTGGTGCTGCCGTGGAGGCAGGAGAAGCTCCTGCTACAGCTGCTGCGCTTGCCAGTCGTGAGCCCAGCTTCTGACTGAGTGGTGCTTACCCTATGAGAGGGCACTGGCCACTAGGGGCAGCTCTTGAATTGAGTGTCTGTCCCCTGGTGGTCAGTGCACATCATAGTGACCAGTCATTCTGGTCATTCAGCCTTAATGGTCACTTAGGCTTTTATTATATAGACTAGAGGCCCAGTGCACAAAAATTTGTGCACTCAGGGGGGTCCCTCAGCCAGACCTGTGCACTCTCACAGTCTGGGACCCCTCGGGGAATGTCCACCTGCTGGCATAGGCTGGCGCCCCGGGGGATTGGGCCTAAGTTGACAATCAGACATCCCTCTGGCCAGCCAGGTGAGGGGCTGATGGCTGTTTTCAGGCTGGCCACAGCCCCTTCAGTGTGGAGGTCCCCACTGGGGTGCCTGGCCAGCCTGGGTAAGGGGCTGAGGGCCATTTTCAGGCTAGCCACACCCCCTTCAGGGTGGAGGTCCCCACTGGGGTGCCTGGCCAGCCTGGGTGAGGGGCGGATGGCTGTTTGCAGGTTGTCCAAGCCCCCCAGTGGGGACCCTCACCCCATGGGGATGTGGCCAGCTTGGGTGAGGGGCTAAGGACTGTTTTCAGGCTGGCCACATCCCTTTCAGGGTGGGTGGGGGGGTCCTGCTGGGGTGCCTGGCCATCCTGGGTGAGGGGTCGATGGCTGTTTTCAGGCTTGGCCCCAGCCCCGGTGACCCAAGCTCCCAGCCCCTACTTTTTTTCTTTTTTTCTGGGATTTGTTTACCTTCTATAATTGAAACTTTGTAGCCTTGAGTGGAGCCCAGGGCCAGCCAGGGCAGGCAGGAAGCTTGGCTTCCACCATCGCCGGGGGCAACCCAAGCCTCCTGCTTGCTCCAGCTTCATGGCCATCACCATCTTAGTTTGGTTAATTTGCATACTCACTCCTGATTGGCTGGTGGGCATGGCTTTTGGGTGTAGCAGAGTGGCGGAGTGATGGAGTGATGGTTAATTTGCATCTTTCTCCTTTATTAGTGTGGACTAGAGGCCCGTGCACGAAATTCATGCATGGGGGTCGGTCCTTCAGCATTGCTTGCACCCTCTAACAATCCGGGACTGCTGGCTCCTAACCACTTGCCTGCTGGTCTGCTTGATTGCCCCTAACCACTCTGCTTGCCTACCTTATCAGCCCTAACCATCTCTGCCTGCCTGCCTGATCGCTGCTAACCACTTGCCTGCCTACCTGATTGCTCCTAACCACTCTGCCTACCTGATCGCCCCAACTGCTCACCTGCCTGCCTGATCACCCCTTACTGCCTCTGCCTGCCTGCCTGATTGCCCCTAACTGCTTGCCTGCCTGATCGCTCCTAACTGCCTCTGCCTGCCTGCCTCATTGCCCCTCATATTACACTTTTATTATTATAGATAGTTGCCTTGCTCCAAGTTGTAAGGACCTGCTTGTCATAGAGTTAGAAAAGTTTTAATTTTTACTCTTGATTATGGCAATTAACTAACACAGATGGTCAACAAAATGGTGACTTACCAAAGGGTGTATAGCAAATGGTGTTGTTAAATCCTCTTCCTTGAAAACGTAGATGTCATTCATTGTATCTGCCTAGGTACATGAAAGAGTGAATTTTCTGTCTGTCTTTGCAATCATATGAGTGAATTGTGTGAGACCCCAGCCCAGTCTGGTTTGGTGCTCACAGAATAATAAAGCTCTTTTTTTTTTTTCTTTGCTCTATTGGTGGAGATTTCCTAGAAGTTGTAGGATATCTTTCTTTTAACTTTTCCTTGATACTTTGACTTATGTTTCTCACCGTTGCTTTCCCTCAGTCCCCCACCCACAACAGTAATTTGCTCCAGGCTCACTTTGCTCAAGTGTCTAGGAGATCACGCAACACATCTGCCACCAAAACCATGATTTCCAGCATTCCTGGTGCTCCCTGCACTCTCGGCTTCCATTTGTGGCCCGAGGCCCCTCCCCTCCTGCTGCACGACTGGGGCGGGGACTCTGGGTTCCCGTTACCATGAGCCCAGCGTTCCTCTCTCCAGCCCGAGGCCTCTACCCTCCTGCCGCATGGCTGGGGTGCGGATGCTGGGCTCAAGTTGCTGGGACAATGCCACCAGCATCCTGCCCTGGCCACTATGGGTGCCGCCATCTTTGTTGTGGAGTGACAGTTAATTTACATATTACTCTTTTATTAGATTGAGTTTATTTATTATTTACAGTATTACGTATGTTCCTCATTCCCCTCCTTTACCCCTCTCCACCCAGTCCTTACCCCTTCCCAAGCTTTCACCACACTATTATCTGTGTCTATAAACTATGCATATATTTTCTTTGGTTAATCCCTTTCCTACACCCTCTTCTTTCCTCTGAGGTCTGTCAGTGAGTTCCATGCTTCTGAATCTATTTTACTTGTCAATTTATTTTGTTCATTAGATTTCACATATAATTGAGATCATGTGATATTTGTCTTTTGCTGTCTGGCTTATTTTGCTTAGCACAATAATCTCTAGGTCCATCCATATAGGCATTCATAAAAACTTCACTAAAAATATTTGAATTAATTAACAAGTTCAGTAATGTAGCAGAATACAGGGTCCATACACGAAACTCAATTGTGAGTTCTGCCTTGGTGGCTCAGTTAGTTGGTACATTGTCCCATGCATTGAAGGGTTGTGGGTTTGATTGTTCATCAGGGCACATACCTGAGTTGCAGGTTCAATCCCTGTGTGGGAGGCAACTGATCAATGTTTCTCTCTCACATCAATGTTTCCCTCTCTCTCTCCACTTCCCTTCTTCTCTCCTTAAAATCAATAAAAAATTTTAAAAGTGTGTTGGCAGGAATATGGCGAAATTGGAACCTTTATATATGGCTGCTGGGAATGGAAAATGATGAAGCTTCTTTGGAAAACATTTTGACAGTTCTTTGAAATGCTAAACATAGAGTTTTTATGTGATTCACCAATTCCACTCCTAGGTATATATTCAAGAGAAATAAAAATATATGTCCATAAAAACAAGAATGCTCATAGCAGATTTATTCATAGCCAAAATGCAAAAACACCTAAATGCCCAATGTACTGATGAATCAATAAACAAAATTGGTGTAGTCATACAATGAACATTTTTTTTAGCAGTAAAAAACCAATAAACTTTTGATATATGTTACAACATTGGTGAACCTTGAAAGCATTTGCTAAGTGAAAGAATCCAGTCATAAAAGATCACAGTCATTCTATGACTGTGAAATGTCCAGAAGCAAATACATGGAGGCAGATAGTAGATTCATGGTTTCCTAGGATTGGAATAGAGTTGGGGAGCAGGAGTAGGGAATGCCTGCTAATGTGTATGAGGTTTCTTTTTGGACTGTCAAAAATGTTCTAAAAGTAAATTGTGGTTATGATTGAATAACTGCTAATACAGTAAAAACTACTCAACTGTACACTTTAAGTGGGTGAATATTATGTTATGTGAAATATATATATCAATAATGCTGTAAAAAAAATGACCTGGAATCCCAATTCCTACAGATGCCTCTTTTCATATATATAGTGAGCCTTTGTGAAATTAAATAGCTTGTCTAATGCGATATATGTCGAATGTGGCAAATTCAGGACAGAAACTGAATCTAACATTGAAATTAGTGTTTTTCACCTTCCCTAGATGTTTACTAGGAAAAAGATCTTAACTAACTGAGATAATCATTTTATTCAGAGCTGCAAAAACACTTAGTGATTTACAAATAGTCTTGGCTACCTGTCACATAGTATGCTAATGATTAAAAGGAAATTCATATAATTATAAATCATCTGCTTAAAATAGAATATAGATATTCATTTTCCTCACCTATATAATTTAGATTTTCTTTCACATTCTTTTCCACATTGATAAATATTTTTTTAAAAAAGTTAAAAAGTTACATAATAAAGATTTTCCAACTAGATAGATGTTTGTGAAGGTGTGTGTATACATGGGATGTGAAACATAGGTTTATAATGTATTGAGACCCCTGTAGCATTTTGTAGAATGTCATGTACTCAGAGGACCATCACAGGCTCTTTTTGTTTGTACAATCTCAGAGGGAAGGCAGTGGTGGGTGGGTGGGAAGAGATCAACCAAAGAACTTGTACGCATACACGGACACAGACAATAGTGTGGTGAAGTCCTGGGGTGAGAGGTGGGAGCAGGCTAGAAGGGGTCAATGGGGAAAAAAAGGAGACATATGTAATACTTAAGCAATAACAATTAATTAAAAATAATATGCCTCACAGAATAATTTGAACATAAAAAAACTTAAAATTTGTAAAAATCAAATTGTAAGAATTTTTAAGACTGTAAATTATTTGTTGTAATGCTTGTCACACAGCACTTAATACAAGTTACCTATTATTTTAAATCATAAAATTTTTTTTTTGTATTTAACA
>NW_006296539.1:849435-851474 GCF_000327345.1 Myotis davidii
TAAAGAGAAAACTTGGACCTATACCCTACAAGTCAGTAACAGTGAAGTGCAGTAGAAATCCCATTGGACTTGGATTTACAAAACCTGGATTGCAGTCCCTCTCTGTCATTTGTTCCCTTAATAATATCAGAACATTTCAGAATATGTTAGTGTTCTGATCACCTTGTATGGCTGGAAGTAGCATAAAAATCCTCAGTAAAACAATCTACCCTGTCTTTTAATAAAAATATAGGTACTGTACAACCTGGAATAATAGTGAAGAAGTGGTAATTCTGGTTTGCTCCTTTCTTTATTAATTTAACAAATATTTATTTGGTATCTATTACATGCCAGGTAAAGGGAACACAATAGTTGAGAAGATAAAGTCTCAGAAAAAAAAAAAAAAAACAACCACAAGTAAATAATAAAAAATAAGAAAGACTTTTAAAGGTTGTGGTAAGTTTTCTAAAGGAAATAAGGTAGGTAAAGGATTTGAGTAACTGAGGGCTGCCTCTGTAGAGACAGTGGTAATGCCTCTCCATTAATTTGTATTGCTCCAGCAACAGATGCAGAGATAAGAATTTGAGTGCAAGTAGTTTATTTGAAAGGTAATCTGAAGAACCATGGAAGGACAGTGGGTAAGTGAGACAGGTAGGGGAAAGAGCCAGTCAAAGGTGCTTTATCAACCATGTTATCACTTGCGCCATTGCAGCTGAATCTTGGGGAACTCCAGGAAATTGTGTTGAACCCAGACCTCTGAGTTATCTCACCTGAGGAGAGAGGGAGCTGGGGTGTTCATAAAACAACAACTGTCAGTTATTGGTTGCGAGTTGCTGGGGGTGGATGGCATCAAAGAGGGTATTCCATGGCATTTCCTGCTTGCTGCACATGTGTCTAGAGAAAATTTCTCAGCTAAAGAAATGCAGGTGCAAGCAGGTGGAAGTCAGACCTGCATGGTAGGGGTGAGGGGATGTGGGCAGGACTGACAGTCTGTCACAGCTTCCAGATGATGACATTTGAGTCAATATTTGAAGGATGAGAATAATGCTACCACATGAAGAGCTGGCAGAGGAAATTTAAGGGGAAATGTCAAGAGGTAAAAAAGGACTGATGTGTTTGAGACTAAAAGATAGGCTAGTGTGACTAAGTACTGAGACTTAGGGGAAAGTTCTAGGTGATGAAATAGGTGGGAGGATCTGAATCAGCTTGGGCCTTAAGGAACAGAGAAACAGGCTTCAGCAGTTATTCCAAGAGCAAAGGGGACCAATTAAAAGTTTTAGGCAAGGAAATGACATAAAAATCACTCTGGTTTCAATGGGCTGAATGAATTAGAAAAGGGCGAAAGTGAACAAGGATGATGGTAATGAGGATGGAAGGAAATGAATGGGTTTGTTATTTGGAAAAAATATATCTAGAAATAGAACCCAAGGGACATGATTTAATAAGAGGGTGAAGGAAATGGAGGTTATAGGGATGACTTAGACTTTAGTTTGAGCAACCAGGCAGATGGTGGTGCCATTTCCTGGGATAGTAAAGACAGGGATAGAAAGAGTTTTGAGAAAAAATTAAGTTTCTTTGTAATATTAATTAAACATTCAGCTGGAGGTGTTAAGTAGACATTTGGTAGATGAGTCTAGAACTCAAGAAAGAACTTAATTTGACATATAAATTTGGGAGTCACCAACATGTAGTTGACCTTCAGAATTATGGGGCTAGATTAGCTTACCTCGGAAGAGGGCAGAGATAGAAAAGAGAAGAGGTTTTTGCACTAATACTCAAGGAACGTAGTATTTAATAGTTAGTTGGAGAAGGAGGAGTCAGCAACAGAGACAGAGAAAGGGTCTGAGAAGTAGGAAAAAAACTGCATACATACTGAATTGAAAAATACATTTTGGAGGCAAGTGATGACTAAAAATAATCTTAGTTGGCTTAAGCCAGTGGTCGGCAAACTGCGGCTCTTTGGCTCCTTGAGTGTGCCTCTTCCACAAAATACCGACTTCTGCACATGGGCCACGAAGTTTCAATCGCACTGTATGTCTGGGCCCACACGTGGTCGTGGT
>NW_006296539.1:851959-877433 GCF_000327345.1 Myotis davidii
GGACCATGAGAAGAAGAGGGGTACAAAATTAGGATATTGTTACCAGGTAGGAGAGTAGATCTTAGTGACAGACATTCAAAAGACATCCACTACAGGAGCAGAAAACAGAAAAATGTTTCAAGAAGCAGGCATACTAGCAGCAAACTGGGTTACGTACTGCTGCAGAAGCAAATAAGGTAAGACCAGAGAAGTGTCTGTTGGATTTGGAAACATGAGGCCACTGGATACCAGGGTGAAGTACAGAAGTGAAGAAAGGCAGTAAAGGCAGCTGTTAAAGTTTTGCTGTGAAGTGGTCAAAGAAAGTGAGCTGCCACTGGTAGGAAATGTGAGGGTTGAAGGATTTTTGGTTGTTTTGTTTTTTAGTGAGAGATATATTAAAGTATCCTTACATCCAATGGAAATGGCCCAACAGAGATGGAGAAGACAGTAACATAATGTGCAAAGAAGGAATAAATGAGGCAGCTAAGTGTTTCAGAGAGCAGAGGTGATGCTTTTCAGATCTCAGGTGGAAGAAATTGCCTTCAATCCGGCAGGCCTTTTCTTTGATGTAGTAACAGAGATGGTGAAGAAGAGAGGGAAGTGTGCAGGTGGGTTTATACTTTTGGTTGGGAAACGAGGAGGTAGTTTTCCTTACTGACCTTCTTTTATAGTGGAGTTAAAAAAGAGGTCATCATGTGAGAGTAAATGTATATTGTTGGGGGTAGATTCTGGAAAGTTGGAGGAGAGAGAGAAGTTCTGACATAACCTGAACAGGGCTCTGTGGGAGTCGATTGTCATCATGGGATATAAGATTTCCTCTGCTGATGGGAGGACTGCTGAGGCTGGAGGCCCTTTTGAGGTTTGGTCGTCACTATGGAGAAGTCCTGGTATGTGGCAGGGAAGCCAATTACAGGAGTCAGGTTACACAGGGCTGGGGCAGCTCCTGCGTGGAAAAGATGAGCAGGCTCATTCCCATGATGGCTGAGATGATTCAGAACAGTGACTTGGTTCTTCAGCATAATTCATAAGCAATATGCATGTACAATTGTATTGATAGTTTTTGAAATATACATTCAAATATATAAATTTAAATATGGCATGGTGAGATAAAGGTAAAATAAAAAACATTAATATTTACTTGAATATATTTAATTTATTAATAGCACTGGATAGCTTTTTGCTCTCACAAAGTGTATTACTAATAATTATGATTAAGAATTATATCTTTAGTAAGGGTAAGCTGAATAAATATTGTGTTTGGAATTAAATGGAGGTTTTGGGGCCCTGAAAGTAGTTTTTACGAGTCCATTTTTTTAACCTTGAATAGGCCCAGGTTAGTACTGAAACATATTTAACTTGGCTTTAGCCAAACTTTACCTTGAAGCCATAATCAATTATTCCTGAAACTGCAAAGCAGATTGGGGCAATTCAGAAGATTGGCCAATTGGGCATGGGGTTTGATTCCAAGTTTGTGATTTAATTTGATATGTACATTTATTATTTTACTGTTTTCTCATTGCCAAAAGTCAATTATTTCCTGAGCTAAAAGATCCCCCCATGTCATTTACAAGCTTCATACGGCATGCTGAGGCCGTCTGAGGTAAAATATGTTGCTTTCCCACTTTCCCACCTTTTATTGCGGCTATAATTACAAAGGTCAGGTAAGAAGGAGAAAAGTCCTTATAAACCCTTTCCTCTCCCCACAATTTTTTAAAAGTAGGTAGTATAAAACATTAATGAATTCAGAATGATTGGTGACTGCTTTTCTTCTTTTTAAAATCATTGATCATGTTGTTAGACAGACATGAGCAGAGCAAGGATGGCGGGCCAGGTACAGAAACTCACCAGAGCAGAAGACCCTGGATGCCTTAAAAGGGGCAACACTGGGAAAACAAGAACCTTGCTCCCAGGGTGACCTATCCTCCCCTAGCATACCGCTGGTCATGTGGTTTGGACCCCTGATCTTTCACATTGCTGGTCAGGCAGTTTAGTCCCTTCTGACCTTTTCCTCTCTAAAGGTAACATCTAGGCCTCAGTGGTATTTTGGCTCCAGGCCAAGAAAAGCAGCAAAACCAGAGAAGTGACATCCTGGCTACCTCAGGACCAGATACATTGACTAATGACCTCTACAACCAATCAGCGGAGACCTCTACCCTGAAAGAGCACACCTGGAAAGCTGATGAATGTCCTATTAACCACCCCTCCCCCCCCAAGACCTCCCCTAAGATTTCCACCTACAAGAAAGGAAGAAATATGCTCAGGACAAAGGACCCAGTGCACACTCTCCCTCCAAGGCACACGGCTGTGCCATTCCCCCAACCTCCAAGGGTCCCCATGAGACTTGCAACCAGGAGAGCAATGAGCAGTGGCACTCATCCCTGGCTAACCCCCTGAACCTGCCTCCAAGGCCCCCTTTTCTCTGACTTCTCATTGAGCCGAAGCAGCCCAGCCTAGGCTTTCCTACGCTTCTTCTATGCCCCTGCTTGTTTCACTGCCCTAAATATATTTTTGCTGCTATCACAGACCATTGGGCTCAGAGATGTATAGCCCTTCCCTTTGGATATTTCCATCTCCTATCTCCTTTGCCTTAAATAAATTCATTTTTTTCTTCAATCACCATCTGAGATAGCAATTTAGCCTGCCTGCACACCACCTACTTTAACCTTCCAGTGCTAGATTAGGTCAATGTGGGAGAATGTTCCAGACCGTGGAACTGATCACCTACATTCTATCTCCATCTTTGATTAAGGGATACCATTAAGGCATGGCTATGAGTGAAGGACACATTTTTTTAAAAAAAATAATAAACATATTAAGTGAGTGCAGCCTTTTTAAAGTGGGTCCCCTTCAAATGAAATGCATTTATACCAGTAATACTGTCATTGGACAAAAAATTTTTTATAAGTTTTCATTTTTATTTTAGGAAGGCACAATGTAGACCTCTGCATCATCACTTTTATTATTATTTTTTTTATTGTTGACAATATTACCAATGTTCTCCAATTCCTCCCTTCCCCTTTTAGTCTCCCTCCTCTTAGCCCCTGCTCTAAGCATTTTCCACTCTATTGTCTTAAGAATTTATCAAGGGCAACTCAGTGAAACCAGTGCTGGTATATGAAAAGTCAACTGTAATTGTTTTAACTAAGTTTGATTGCATGTAATATTTAGAAAATGCAAATTTTAATGACTTTAGACTGTTTCTGAAAGTGGTGATGATACTCTCAAGAACATATGACAAGTTCTAAGTGCAGTTCCACATGAGACAGCTAAGCACACTTGTTTGGACATGATTAGGAAAAAGTGGTTTGGTTCTTTTCAGACTAAATAGTTACATACAGGAGCCAGCCCTAAAATTCTGGCCATTATTAGGTACAAAACAAATACTCTGTTGTTATGGTGACAAAATAAGGTCACATTTATTGGCCCCCTACCCCCATTCTAATGCCACTCCCCAGAGGTTTCTGTGTGCTTTATGTTCTGCTATTCACACTGCCCACTCTCCACTGGACTCTGGCCACTAGATCTGCTTAACCTCCCTGCTACCCAGAGAGTCCAGAAGTGCCTGGAACTTAATGTTCCCCCAGGTGGCCATAGGTATAGAGCATGTAAGCCCAGCTTCTTTTCCTTGATCAGATGTAAGCCATACTCCATGGGTGCTCGGCCTGAACTCACATCCTTCCCTGCCTTGCTTCCCTCCCTCCCTTGGGGGTTTTTCCATAGCTGCATTTTTTCAGTGAATCACTTCCCTATGAACCCTGCCCCCAGGATCTGTTTCTGCACACATCATCTTCCTGGTGCTGACATTTTCATTTAAATCAGCAGTGATAACAATTATTGCTACCATGTAAATTCACTGCAGAGACCACTATCGTGCTACAATTTTATTTCCTTTTAAATCTTTTCTTAGAATTTCTTTTTATTATGACACTAGAGGCCCGGTGCACAAAAACTTGTGCACTCAGGGGGGTCCCTCAGCCCGGCCTGTGCCCTCTCGCAGTCTGGGACCCCTCAGGGAATGTCCACCTGCTGGCTTAGGCCTGCTTTCCAGGGGATCAGGTCTAAGCTGACAGTCAGACATCCCTCTGGCAGCCCAGGAGTCCTGGGGATGTCCACTTGCCAGCGGAGAGCAGGCCTAAGCTGCAGTTGGACATCCTTAGCACTGCTGAGGAGGTAGGAGAGGCTACTGCAAGCACCGCTGTGCTGTCAGCCATCAGCCTGGCTTGTGGCTGGCCACACCCCCTTCAGGGTTGTCCCTGGCAACCCAGGCTCCCAGCCCCTCCTTGAGCGGAGGCCACAGCCGGCTGGAAGCAGGTATCTGGGATTTATTTATGTTCTATAATTGACCAGAGCAGGTGGGAAGCTGGGCTTCCTCCATTGCGGGGGCCAACTCAAGCCTCCTGCTCGCTCCAGCTCTGTGGCCTCCGCCATTTTAGTTAGGTTAATTTGCATACTTGCTCCTGATTGGCTGATGGGCATGGTTGGTGGGCGTGGCTTGAGCATAGCAGAGGGATTGTTAATTTGCATGTTTCTCTTTTATTATATAGGATATTTCATTATCACAGCCTTGATATTTTTCAAATGCATAATTCGATTATCATCCTAATGAAGCCTCTTTAATCTAAGATGCTTTCATCCCATAGCCCTTCATCCTCCTTCATCTGCTCGTCCGTATACGTTTGCACTTGTTCTTCTCTCTTCTTAAAAGCTCTTCGTCCAGATCTTTACTTTTCAGTTTTGAGATTTCAGTTAAAATGTAAGTCTCTCAGGGAGGTCTTCCCTGATCATCATACTTAAGTAGGTGACTCACCTCCAAAACACCTCCATTTCTTCTTTATGTACGCTGTTATTTTCTTCTCTTTTTAAATTTCCTTATTGGTTAAGGTATTACAAATGTGTCCTCATTTCCCATTAACCCCCATATAGCACTTATCCCATTTTTAAATCACCTCTCGATTAGTGTGTTTGTTTGCCTGTATCCAGTCCCACCCCTTCCAGGGAAGTGTAAGTTCTGTAAGTGATTGAAGGATTGTTTCTGCTTTTTTTCCCCTATTCTGTCCCTAATGTGTAGAACAATGACTGATATGGAGAATGAACTCAGAGCATATTTGGTTAAATTTAAATGGATGAATGAACTGAAAGTGTAATGAAAAGTGAAAACGTCAGGCAGGAAACAACTCCAAGCAGCATAAGGGCACTGGAATAGAATGAGGAAACCAAAATGAAAGTACCCCATATTATTTCAGAACAATTTCTAAAACAAAAATCATTCTCTGCCTAATGCCCTTCACTGGCTTTCCTTGCTCTTAGGGCAAAGTCCAAACCCCTACTTACAAAGCCCTCCAGGATGTGGTCCTGCCTACTTTGCCTGATGGTCAGCTACTCTCCCCTAATTTCCATCCTCCAGCTATTCTGGCTACCTATCAGCAACCCAGCTATGCCCTTATCCTTCCTGCTTGTGGCTTCACACATGCAGACCCTCTGTCCCATTTGCTCTCCCCTCACTTCCTGCCTAGCTCTTTTTCTGGGCATTCTTCAGGTCTCAGGGAGGAGTTTTGATTCTCCAGATCAGCATAAGCCCCCTCCCATAGTAGGCTACCAATAACACTAGTGTTTCTCTTGTAATCATCAGTAGTTTAGTTGTTTTTTCCTTCTGGTGTTTTATTAAGTATAATCTGATGATAGCTTGGATCAAGATCATTTGTGATTTTTATTCTAAAAAATTCAGATCATCAAACCCTACTGTTAGAACCCTACCTTTGGAAATACTACATGGGAATCTCTTGAAGTGGGGAAAACAAAATAACATTTTTAGCTAGCTCTCCAGGTGCTGCCTTTGCCCAGCAAGTTGGAAAATCTCTTCCCTAGTCAGTAACATCTAGAGTCTGTATAGATATTGGTCCCTGGGCATCATCAGGGTCTATGATGGTACCTGCAGATGCCAATGAATATTGAAGAAATAAGTTCCTGGGTCATAGTACAGAAGTCATAGAGAAGATGAAACAAACAGGTCCTAGTTCCAGGTAGCGGGCAAGCCCAAGATCAAGCTACATGAGAAGAGGGTCAAAGATACTACTGGTGTTTGATGAAGGAATCAGTGAAGACTCTTCAAATCAAAGTGACAGAAATCAAACATGCTTAAGACAAGAATGTGTTGGGTCATGTAGCTAGGAATACAGGTATATGTTTGCCTTTAGGCATGAATGGATTCACAGTTACAAAGGCTATTACTGTTAGAACTCAGTCATTTACCTTCCCACTTGGGATCAGAGCTCTATTTCCTATTTGGTGCAGATCCTGTCCTCTTGGTGGCAAAATGATTACCAATAGCTCCAGGCTTATGTCGTTCAGTTCAGCAACATTAGCGGCAGAATGACTCTTAAGCAGTAACTCAGAAAAATACCTAAACTTGAGGCCATTTGACCATTCCTATGTTAGTGTCAGGGAGATGGAATTGATTGGTCATGCCTGAAAAATGTACTCACTTCTTCAATGGAGGGGAATAGGAGGTGAAATCTGACCCACATAGACTGAGGGGAAGGGTGTTTCAAAAGAAAACTGAGGATGTATTAAATCTCTGTTATTGTAAAATCATTTAGTCAACCATTATTCATTGATCCCTGTGCTGTGTGCCAGGTTGCCTTATGCACTAAGCATACAGCAGGGAGCAAGACACATAAAAGTCCCTAAGTTCCCATTCTTACGGAGCTTAGACTCGGTCCATGAAGGCAATTCTATCAGAATTACAGTACAATTGGGTGATAGGGAGTTAACATAGGTTTTTTAGGGGGAGCTTATCTAGGCTACAGAATTAAGGAAGCTGTCCTAGAAAGAGTGAACTTGGAGCAGCTTCCTGAAGATTGATTAGTAGTTAGCCAGAATTAGTCAGAAGACAAATGAGTTCTAGGACTTGAAATAAGTGCAGGGTGAGGGAAAGAATGATCCTCTCTGTCTCTATGGTCTGAGCTACAGACACACAGCCCTTTTGTGGTACCAACTTCTCCAGCCAGCCTAGCTTATGAGTTCTGGTAATACTGTCTTCCCTGGGTCCCTCCAGTCCTAGGAGTGGTCATAACTCCTGGCTGAGGTTAAATGTCTGGATTGTTTCACCATCCTTTCGTTGGCTTTCAGTTCTTCCATCCAATTTCCGGTATCAAATGCTCTCAGTTTGAAATACCTAAAGTGGCTTTTATTTTCCCCATTGGACTATGGTGCGATTTAAAGCCATGAATGGTTACCTTGTTTCAGCATTGATATGAGAGCAAAAGCCTTATTAGAGTGGATTCAAGACAAAAGAATTCTGTCTATGGTTTACCTAATTTTCATTTCTGGTATTCCAAAGTTTCCTCATTGATGTGCTAGAGTTCTTTATTTATTGATATTCTAATATTAATATTTCTTTCCTTCTCTCTTTCCTCTCTTTCTCTCTCTCTCTGTTTCTCTTAAAGTTTAATTTTTGTATGTCAAGAATGTTTTTTATACTGGGTAAGATAGAAAGCTAACCAACCTTCTATTTTTGTTGTGCTATTGCATGTCTGAAGTCTATTTCTTTATCCAAGTTCCCTAAGGTTTTCATTATAATGTATTTTTGTGTTCTTGACCTTTATTGACCGTCAATAGAAGAATATTTTATTAAAGAGTTTCAATATATTTTGAAAAACTAGCTGAAGATATTATACATTAATCATTTTAGAAGGCATCAAGGCAATCAGGGGATGTGTTTCCTTGAATTTAATTAAAAATGTTTACTTATTGCCCAGCAGGCATGGCTCAGTGGTTGAGCACACACCTGTGAACTGGGAAGTCATGGTTCGATTCCTGGTAAGGGCATATTCCTGGGTTGCGGGCTCCATCCCCAGCTGGAGACGTGCAGGAGGCAGCAGATCAATGATTCTCTCTCATCATTGATATTTCTATCTCTTTCTCCCTCTCTCTTCCTCTGAAATCAATTACAAAATGTTTAAAAATGTTTACTTATCTAATTATATTTTATGCAGATTGACTTGAAATGAATTTTTCCTTAGCATATAACACCATGTAGCATACTATACCATTTGACCAGAAAGTGAACGTATTTTGCTCTATATTATTTGACGTACAAATATTTAAGCCTTTCAATTTAAAGCCTAAAAATCACTATTATTTCTGATATCATGAGAAAAACCTGATTTAGGGTACTCTTAGTTTTTAAGACTGATCTTCAAAGTTTCCTAAAATGAAATAAATTTTCGGAGTCACAAGTATTAACAGTAACTAAGTTATTTTAAGATAGCAGTTTCACCATAAAGCATCACATGAAGTGTAAAGTGACACCAGTTTTTACAAATATAAAGTGAGTAAAAGTTTGTTTAGGTTTGTCTTTTATCTAAAAAAAAAATTCAATGCTAAGTAGCTTATATAGAACTAATCCATGAGTTCATTATAATTCAAGTCAAATTAAACTTTAAACATCTAGAATGCATTAATTCATTCAATCAACAAATCAATCAACAGATTTTATGCTAAAAATATCAGTTAGATGTTAGAGAGTCAAGAGGAAATAAGATATATATATATATATAACCTGGTGGGAGAAATAGTACATTATCAATGTGATGTAAAATTAGTGGTTGCTATTAACACACATGGGAAGTACATGTTTTGGGAGGTCAGGGAATATGTCTCAGAAGAAGCCCCCTGGAACCCTGAAGGACACAGTAATAATGGGCAGTCTATGTATCTTCCAAGATAAAGAAATGGAGTATACAAAGGCTTCATAAGAAGCTTGTGGGGTATTAAGAGAACTTCAAGAAGTATAGTGTAAAATTGAGAGCAGTGAGTATGGCTTGATGAGAGAGGATAATAATCATAAATGCTATAAATCAAATTAAAATATGTGTCTTGCCCTGGCTGGTTTGGCTCAGTTGGCCTGCAGACTGAAGGGTCCTGGGTTGGATTCCAGTCAAGGGCACATCGCCCCGGGTTGTGGGCTCGATCTCCAGTGGGAGGCATGCAGGAGGCACCTGATCCATGATTTTCTCTCATCATTGATGTTTCTATCTCTCTCACTCTCCCTTCCTCTCTGATATCAATAAAAATATATTTTTTAAAAAATATGTGTCTTGAGGACAGCAGGGAGACACTGAAGGGTTGTAACTATAGGGGAGGACACAATCACATTTGCCTTTGGTAAGCCTCATTTAGAATCCACTGAAGAATGAATTAGAGAGAGTAGGTAAGAAGGGAGGTAGGACGACCATTTAGGAGGTACTTTATTAGGGTTGTGGCAGGGCCAAATGAGAGTAAGTGGACAGTTTTGAGAAAGCTAAAGATGGAGAGTCTATAGGACTTGGTAACACACTGGAGATGGGACAGAGGAAAGACTTCAGGATGACTTAGTTTCCAGTGCTATGACAATGAGTGACAATGGTGCAGTTTATTGACATGGTGACTTCAGGAAGAACAGATACAGAGAGAAGGTGCTGGGTTCCGTTTTGGACAGGTTAAGTCTAGGGTGCCGGTGGGACATAAGGGGAGCTGTCTAGTAAAGATTACAGTTCATGGATCTAGAACTCAAGGATCAAAGTGGTGCTGACTCTGAGAAAGGAAAGTCCTACCAAGAAGGACTTCTGGTAGCTCACTGGGCTCAAAATTTAAAAGCTAAACAACAACAACAACAACAACAACAAAAACTGAACCTAGAAGCCATTTTTAAATAGGAGCCTCTAAGGAAGCCCTGGTTTGGGGAAAGTCTGCACTAAACTGCCTTCCTGAGCTGTGTTCCTGCTGTCTGAGCGAAATCTTATAAAGGAGTTCCTGGAATTGTATTTTAACTGATGACTGAGACTTTCCCCATCCAATGGGAGCTGAGCAACTGTATCTGCACCAACCAATCAGAGTGACTCCACTCTGATCAATCAGGACAGTGCTTTTTGGACTAATCAGACTGAGAGGATTTGGAGTCTTCATTTGCATGAGGAAAGAAGAGTCAGGGACCAGAATGAAGACTCTCTATATATGTCAGCTCCCTTCTTGCTCTGGGAGCGCACTTTCCCTTTCCACCAAAGACTGTTTCACCTGCTGGAGCTGAAACACCAAAGATGTCCCCTGGCACAGAGTAGAGCAGAGATGTGCTGTTTCAGTGGGTGGGAGCTGAGCTGTCTAGCTGAAGAAGGTACTCACAGGAGGGCTGTTCCTCATCTGTGCTCTTCCTCAGCTGTGCTGTATCACTACTGAGCTGTTCAGAATGAATAAATTCTCTTCAGTCACCACTCCCAGTTACTGTTGGCATTGAATTGGCACCAACAATCATTGGTTGACAGTGAAGAGGTAGGAATCATCAATATATGAATGGAGAATAGCATCATGGAAATAATTGAGATAATTTGTTATTGCACAATTGATTAGGTCCACTATGGTGAGCAGGAACTACTACTGAGCAAATGGAATTAAGCCTTGGCACTAGATGACTGGTTTTGAAGCACAGGTAGGCTAGTAGTATTCCCACCTGAACAATTTGCCTGTGAAATTTGAAAAGACAGGTGCAAAAAAAAACACTGCAATTATTTAAACCCATGACATGTGGGCAAAAATGTAAATTTAAGATATTATTGAGGAAAGATGATTTTTTTTATTTTATTTTTATTTTTATTTTTTTATTGTGGAATGTGTCACAGGATTTGCTGGACAGCCTTATGCAGAGGCCATGCAAATCTCTCTTCTCTGTATCATTCCAATTTAGTATATGTGCTCCTGAAGTCAACACTAAAATTATTTTTTAAAAAGCCAATCTATTGGGTATAAAATGGTATCTCATCTCAATGTAAAATCTGTTTTGTCCAGTGGTGTTTCCCAAAACTTAGAAGACTGCCTGGCATACAGTATACCCTTAATAAATATTTGATAATTAAGTGAATGAATTACAATTCTATAAAAAGAATTATACTATTAATCTATCAGCATAGTATGGTCTTCAGGCTTTTAATGTTATTAAAATTCAGTAAAGGATGGAGTGTTTCTTTTTTATAATTTAAAAATGTCTAAAATTCATGTCTACAATGTGAATTTTATTTTATATTTAAAAAATAAAACTTATTAAAATGTCAATAAAATAAAATTCTATTTTAAAGTAAAATTTTTATATAGAAAGGGTGCACATCATAAGTGTAGAACTTAAAAGGTGAATTTTAAATACAAAGTTTCAGAGCCTAAGCCCCAGAACCCTAAATTGCAAAGGCAATTTTTATACCAGTTTTGGCACTGCTCCCGCACATCCCTTCTAATTCTGAGATTCTAAGATCTAGTGAAAGAGGAAACAGATTACATTGTTTTCCCACAAGCTCATCCTGACTTTCCAGTCTTTATTTTCCCACGTAGCCAGCATTCCAGATTCTATCCCTTGTAATATCTGCTTCCACGTATCTGTCCTCAGGTTTGGAGAAAATAGTTTCTTTACATGTGTACCTTAGATAGTGACTCTTACTTGAAATATTCTAGTTAAAATGTATCTTTCGACCTGTGACAACTTCCTGCCCTTTGTTTGAAAAGAATGAAAGAAAGACTTAACTTTTTGACCTTTGAGCATTCACAAGGGACACAGGGGCAATGCAGTAGGAAGGCCCGAGAACGCATGCCCGTAAACTGCTGTTGCCCTGTAAGCCTCTAAACAGGCAAGCATGTTGCTAAGGAAACTGCTGCTCAGGGAGGGCTACACAGACGGTGAATGTAAAGGCAGGGAGAGAAAGGCACAAACAAGTCAGATGCTTGGGGGAGGGTGACATGGAGCAGCCTGAGAACTTCCAAACCTTTATCGCTGGGAACACATCAAAGGCTGGGGTGTGGGGTCAGGTAGGAGGGGTTCAAGCATCCGTCCTAGAAAATAACTAGCTGGTATTCCTGTGAACTTAGTTTTGCCCAGCACACAGCAGGAAGACAAGTGACTTTTTTTTTTTAAATTATTGTTGAAAGTATTACATATGTCCCCTTTTCTTCTCATTGACTCCAGCTAGCCCGCCCCCGCCCCCTGACCCAGGCCTTCACCGGCCTATTGTTTGTGTCCATGGGTTATGCATATATGCATACAAGTTTTTGGTTAACCTTTTCCCACCCCCACACACACCCCTGCCTTCCCCCTGAGATTCTTCAGTCTGTTCCATACCTCTATGTCTCTGGATCTATTTTGTTCATTCAGTTTATTTTGTTCATTAGATTCCACATATGAGTGAGATCATGTGATACTTACCTTTCTCTGACTGGCTTATTTCACTGAGCATAATGCTCTCCAGATCTCTCCATGCTGTCTCAAAGGATAAGGAATCCTTTTTTACAGCTGCACAGTATTCCATGGTGCAGATGTGCCACACCTTTTGTTATCCACTTATCTACTGATGGGCACTTGGGCTGTTTCCAGATCTAACTGTTGGAAATTGTGCTGCTGTGCACTTAGGGGTGCAAATGTCTTTCTGATTGGTGTTTCAGGCTGCTTAGGATATATTCCTAGCAGTGAGATCACTGGGTCAAATGGCAGTCTCATATTTAATTTTTTGAGAAAACTCCATACTGGTTTCCATAATGGCTGCACCAGTCTGCATTCCCGCCAGCAGAGTATGAGGGCTGCCTTTTCTCCACATCCTCACTAGCACTTGTTGTTTGTCGCTTTATTGATGGCAGCCACTCTGACAGGTGTGAGATGGTACCTCATTGTTGTTTTAATGTACATCTTTCTGATGACTAGTGACCTTGAGCTTTTTTCCATAGGTTTCTTGGCCATTTGTATGTCTGCATTGGAGAAGTGTCTATTCAGGTCATCTGCCCATTTTTTATTGGGTTGTTTGTTTTCCTTTTGTTGATTTGTGTGAGTACTTTATATATTTGAATATTAAGCTCTTATCAGATATACCATTGGCAAATAAGTTCTCCCATACAGTGGTTTCCCTTTTCATTTTGATGCTGTTTTCTTGTGCTGGGCAGAGGCTTTTCATTTTCATGTAGTCCCATTTGTTTCTTTTTTCTTTTGTTTCTCTTGCGCTAGGCATTGTATCAGTGAAAATGTTGCTACCTGAGATGTCTGATATTTTGCTGCCTATGTTTTCTTCAAGGATTTTTATGGTGTCACGACTTACGTTGAAATCTTTTATCCATTTTGAGTTTATTCTTGTGTATAGTGTAAGTTGGTGGTCCAGTTTCATTTTTTTTTTTTTTGCCTGTACCTGTCCATTTTTCCCAATACCATTTATTCAATGTTTTTACTCCATTGCATGCTCTTGCCTCCTCTGTCAAATATTAATTGACCATAAAGTCATGGGTTGATTTCTGGGCTCTCTGTTTTGTTCCATTAATCTATATGCCTGTTCTTGTGCCTGTGCTAGGTTATTTTGATTACAGTGGTTTTGTACTATAACTTTATATTCAGTACTAGAGGCCCGGTGGACAAAAATTTGTGCCCTCGGTGGGGGAGGTCTCTTGCGCTAGGCATTGTATCAGTGAAAATGTTGCTACCTGAGATGTCTGATATTTTGCTGCCTATGTTTTCTTCAAGGATTTTTATGGTGTCACGACTTACGTTGAAATCTTTTATCCATTTTGAGTTTATTCTTGTGTATAGTGTGAGATGGTGATCTAGTTTCATTTTTTTTACATGTAGCTGTCCAGTTATCCCAACACTATTTATTGAAGAGACTGTCTTTAGTCCATTGTATGCTCTTGCCTCCTTTATCAAAGATTGATTGAGCATAATGGCTTGGGTAGATTTCTGGGTTCTCTGTTCTGTTCCATTGATCTGTATGTCTGGCTGTTCTTGTGCCAGTACAAGGCTGTTCAGATTATGGTGGCTTTGTAGTATAGCTTGACATCTGGTATTATCCTTCCAAATTTATTCTTCTTTCTTAGGTTTTCTGTGGCTATTTGGGGTCTTTTTTTGGTTCCATATAAATTTTTGGAGTATTTTTTCTAGACCTGTGAAGTATGCCATTGGTATTTTAATACGGATTGCATTGAATCTATATATTGCTCTGGGAAGTATGGACATTTTAATGATGTTAATTCTACCAACCCATGAACACAGTATATCCTTCCACTTGTTTATATCCTCTTTTATCTCTTTTTTCAATGTTCTATAGTTTTCCAAGTACAGGTCTTTTACCTCCTTGGTTAAGTTTATTCCTAAGTATCTTAATTTTTTTGTTGAAATGGTAAATGGTTTGTTTGGATTTTTTTTAGTTTCTCTTTCTGAGTGATCATTATTGGTGTATAAGAATGCAAATGATTTCTGGGTGTTAATTTTGTATCCTGCTACATTGCCAAAATCCTTTACTAAATCTAGTAGTTTTTGGTGGCTCTTGATTTTTCATTAATCTTCAGGAAATTTATAGCAGTTTTTGAAGTTTAATTACCTTCATTTATAATATGCAGTATCATTAGAACAGATTTACAATGCTCAAAAGCACCTGTTGATTTATTTTGATGTCAATGCTTAATATTAATGGGATAAAATACTATAGATATAGTCATTTTGAAAATTATGTGATTTTTAAAAATTGTATTACTCTCCACCTTTTTTAAAAGAAAAATAGTTTTGTCCTTCTTAGAGAATGATGTCTGACACTTATTTTCTGTTGCTCATTTAAAAACAATGAGTCCTGAGGTATTTAAATGACTAAGTCAGCTAAGTTGTGAAATATTGGAAAAGTTATTTTTAAGTTTCTACTAAAAATGTAAGCAATAAAACTGCAATGTAATTTCTTATTATTATAAAATGTCTCCTTTTTTACACCAATGAAATATTGACTGTTTTGTGTACAATGAGTAGGTACAGAATCTAACATGCACAATCTTTGTTTTTTCCATTCTCTGGCTTACAAAAAGGTCTAGTAAGTTGAGCTGTACAGAATTAAGTGAGAAGACAGCAGAAAGGTCAGGAAGCATTCACACACCTTGTGTCCTCCATTGTATGTATGTACAAATGCATGGGCAGAGTAGGTGTGTGTGTGTGTGTGTATGTGTGTGTGTGTGTGTGTGTGTGTGTGTGTGTGTGTGGTAACGCAGGTGTTACCATAGGTAGCTGGATATTAGGAAGAAAGCAAAGGGAATTGGACACTGAGCCTGTTTGCTTCATCAGGAAGCTACAGCTTCACACACACCCCACACCACAGGGGATCATAGCATTATCCATCCAAGGGAATTAACACTCCTTCTTTTCCCCCTCAGATACCTGATCTTTGGATGGTCCGGGAAGCAGGTGGAGATAAGAACATGCACGATAGAAGTCAAAATAGTGCAGGGGAAGGTGTGTTAAATTGACTGTAGAGGCCTGTCAATTTAACCTGGGAAAGGGATTATTGGTAAGTGGGTGGACCCATCAGAAGTGCACAAAAGCTTAGGAAGTTCATTGGTTATTTTGAAAAAGCTCCTGCTTAAAACCCCAGGGAAACAAAGAACCTCTCCTTTGCAAAAACTCTGGACACTGGCCTTTTTTTTAGATTCTGAAGATAAGACTGGATTTTTCCATGGTGGGATGAAGGGAGATGGGACATTGTAAACCCAGGGGCAACCTTCCTGAATAATCCTGCCACACCAAGATCTCCCATGCATGGGTCTTTGAAATATTTTCTTGTGATCCCATGGAAGAGCCTGATTTCCACCAGCAGCACAGGTTTGTGGAGGTGTGGGAAATAAAGGCATAGATATAAACCTAGTTTTGTTGGAACCCAGCATTCAACAAGGTTACTTGGAAGGAAACTAGCTTATCATTAAACAAGTGTTTTAATACAATAATGTTTACTTCAAGGGAGAGGCAAGTTGTCACCTGAAGATTGTTGTCACCATCAGGCTTTCCCAACTTGGGGTGCAGTGAGGGGAAGGACTTTATTCAGTGAAAGCAGCTTAATTGTAAAACAGTTTGGCTGTGGAACAGTACAGCTATGAGATAGTTTAATTGTGGAACAGCATGGCCGTGGTAGAACAACCTAGCTGTGAGGCAGCTTGGTTGAGACAGCCTGGGTGAGGAGGCTTTGGTGTTACAGCTCAGCTCTGGTGTTGTAGCTTTGGTGATATAGCTTCAGCTGGGTAGCTGCTGGGGAAACAGTCTTAGATGGAAACTGTATGTGTTCCCTGGAGTCAGAGATGAAGCTGGATTATATAGATAAGAGTTCTCAGCCCACCACCCCCATTAATCCATTTCTATGCAAATGAGGACTCCAAATCCTCACAGTTTGATTTGTCCAAATAGCACAGAATGGAGCTGCTCTTATTGATCAATGAAGATGCAAATGAGGATATTACTGTGCAATCTTGATAGGCCAGGCCAGGTCTTCATCCCATTGGTTGACTTACAAGCCTTTATAAGGGTTGCCTCAGATGTCAGAAACACAGTGCATGAGGCAGGCGGGTCAGTGCAGCTTTTCCCTAAAATGCAGCATCTGTGAGAGGCTCTGCAAAAAGTGGCTGCTGGGTTCTGATTATGAACTTGAACACAATTAACCATAAGGAATCCTTTTTGGAAAGCATATTTTTCTTGGGGTCAGCAAAGTAAACATCAACTGTGCACTTTGCTAAACCCCTATCCAAACCTACCTTAACTAGACTTTATTGTTTATCAGGTCAGTGTTTTACTTCATTAGATAAACAAAATATAATTTCATGGCAAATAAATAAGTTTATTTTCTTTTAAATTGATGCTAAATTTATAACAGTATTTTCTTGAAGATATTTTGAAAGAAATTCTTACATTCTTAGTGATATTGCTACTAGTAAGGCATTTTAAGAAAAATCAAACAGACAAGCATCCTAAATACTTCTACCTTATTTAACTATGACAATGAAAAGGGCAGGAATGACTTAAAAAAAAGGAAGGTAAAATAAAGGATCATTATAAAAAAGGGAGCGTTTAGTAAGGTTTTAGAATATACAAAGCAGTTACATCATTATCTTGCCTATTTGCACAGTGTCATTGTGGAATTCATTACCTCCTTGCACAGATATAGATGTTGAGACAGAGAGAAGTGAGTGGCTTTCTCAAAGTTACTTGGCTAATAAGAAATAGCTCTAGAGTTTATATCTGTACCACAAATGTTCTTTTTTCTACAATATCTGCTGCCTCTTGGAGCTATGTGTGCAGTTTATTTTTTAAAGAATACTTTTTCTGATTCTAAAAGTATTGGATTATACACATTTTAAAGTGAAAATAAGAAGTGTTAGATCATTATTGAATTTTCTTTTTATTAGAAACTACAATATTTGTTCTAGTTCTGTGAAATACACCTTTGGTATCTTGATAGGAATTCCATTGAATCTATATGTTGCTTTGGGTAGTATAGACATTTTAATAATGTGAACTCTTCCTATATATGAGCATAGTATATGCTTCTACTTAGTTGTATTTTCTTTCATTTTTTTCTTCAGTGTCTTATAATTTTTTGAATGCGTGTAAGTTTTTTACATTGTTGATTAAATTTATTCCTAGGTATTGTTTTTTATGCAATTGTGAATGGGATTGTTTTCTTAGTTTCCTTTTCTGATAATTCATTATTGGTATATGAAGATTCAACCAATTTCTGGATATTTATTTTCTTTTCTATCAATATTAATCTGCCTTGCTGCTCCAAGAGATCAATATAAATGAAATCATACAATATAACTCTTGTTCCTGCCTTTGTTACATTCATTGCTTGGTAGCATTCCACTATATAAATATATTTTAAAAATTTAATCTATTCATTAATCCACGAGCAGTTGTGTTGTGTCATTTTGGGGCTATTTTAAATATAGCTTCTATGGATATCCATGTAGAGTATAAGTCTTTGCATAGACATATTATTCTTGTTTTCATTATTCTTGTGTAATTACCCAGGAATAGACATGCTGTATTATAGAAAAAGAATATGTTTAACATCTTAAGAAAATGCTAGACTATTCCTATAGAATGAGAGTTTTAGTTGCTTCATATTCTCACCAATGTTTAATATCATCTTTTAAAAAAATAGCCATTCTAATGGATGTTTTATATCACATTATGGTTTCAAATTGAATTTCCAATATCTAATAATTTTTATGTGATTATTTGTGATTATATACCTTTTTTGTGAAATATTTGTTCAAATATTTGCCTGTTTTAAAAATTGAGATTTTGTCTTTTTTTATATTGAGCTGTAAGGGTTCTTTATATATTCCTGGGTAAAGCTCTTTGTCAGATATATGCACTGCCAAATTTTTATGGCAATCTCTAGCCTTTAATTTTTCTAACAATGTCTATGAAAATTCAGATATTTTAAAATTTTGATAAGTACATTTTATCAGTTTTTTAATTTATAATACAAGCATTTGTATTCTCCCTGAAAATTTTTGTCTACCTTAAATGTTGAAAAGATTTTCATCTTGAAGTTATTTTGAAAGAAATATTTTCTTCTAGAAATTTTGTGAGTTTAACATCTGCATTTAACTCTATGATCCATTCAAGCTAATTTCTACATGTGGAATAACAAAAGGCTCAAAGTTTTTCATGTGCATATTTGACTTTTAAAGGACCATTTGTTAAAAACACTTTTCTTCCTACACTGAATTGGCTTTTTGTCATAAATAACATCAACCAGTAAACATGGATCTATTTCTTCACTTTCTAACCTATTTCCTTGATTTACTCATCTATTCTTTTATTATTTATTTATTTTTAAATTGATTTTTGTGTGTCTGTGCTTTTCTATTATCACACTATCTTTAATACCTAACTTTAGAGTAAGTCTTGAAATCAGGTAGCATGATTCCTCCTTCTTTGTTTCCATATGTTGATTTTATATCATGAAACATTCCTGAATTAATTGATTAGTACCAGCAGTGTTTTTGGTGGAATCTTTAAGATTTTCTAAACTAAAATCATGTTATCTGCAAATATTGACAATTTTACTCTTTCCAATTCAAATGCCTTTTATTACTTTTTCTTGCCCAACTGCTTTGGCTAGGACTTCTGGTACTATGTGGAATAGGAATGCTGAGAGTGGACATTCTTGTCTTGTTCCTGACCTCAGAGAAAAAGCTTTCAGTCTTTCACCATTCAGTATAATGTTTACCGTGGGCCTGTTGTATACGACCCTTATTATGTTGATATATGTTCTTTTGGTACTCATTTGTTGTGAGATGCATACACATCCTGATCATTTGACCCTTTTATCATTAAAAAATATATATATGTATGTATGTATATATAGGTATGTATATGAGTGTGTGCAATTTTGAAGAATGGGGATCGAGCCCTCAACCCCATCATGTGCCCTTGACAGGAATTAAACCTAGGGCCCTTCAGTCCATAGGCTGACACTCTAGCCACTGAGCCAAACCAACTAGGGCTAAATACAATTTCTGTAATAATTAGCTTTTAATTCTGCCAATTCAAAATGGTGTTCCTAACTTTTGTTCAATTTTCAAAAATATATTTCTTGATCTCATAATTTTTCATTTAAATTGTCTCCATCTGCTTAAAATTTTAATAATTCCTTGAAATTCATTAAAAATAAAAAATTAAAGATGTTCTACATGTCCTCTTTTTGAAAAAGCAACTATTTAATAAAATAAATACTAGTTCTACTTTTTCAGATTGTTTCTGTAGTTGAAAATGGAGCGCTTTCTCTTATACTTGGCTCATCCTGACAAAGTGGGTCTAAGCTGGTCTAGTTGCTCATTGAGACAGTCTGTCAGAGATTATGTGATTTGTTATTGGAAGCTGCCTTTACTGGAATATAAGTTCAGAATAAAGGGTGTTATAATCAGTAATATCTCAGTAGAAACCTTTATCTTTAGGACAAAAATCTTTCTTTAATATGTGTGTGATAGCAACCTCTTTAAGTGCCAGCATAGTTCTTGTTTTGAGATAGCCATGCCAACCCTTCACTGCATTTACTAAGCAGCCCATCCATGCCTAGGGTAAACTAGAAGTAATCCCTGGAATAGTAATTTTACTTTTTTTAATCTCTTGTTTCTATGGGACTCCTTTAATGCTTCAGAAATACCAATATTTTCCTCAAACGGCTACCTCATAGACTTATCACTTAATATTTATGGTAGCAAAGACATTATATTAGTGGCTTATTCCATTTATTTTTGGAATAAATATTGACCCCTCACTGATGATTAATTTGAGATTGGCCATCTCTCCATCTCCCCACTTTTATTTGGTTTATAGTCCTCTCATTTTCTATAATTGTATAGATTTCCCTTTATTTTCATTTGTCTACCTTAGAAAAATTTGGAAGTAGACTGAGAGAAGGATGGTTTTTACTAGTTTTCCAGTTTGATCCTTAAACCTTCTCTCCTTTTCTCCCAGTCTTGAGGCTAAATTGTAGGTTTGAGGATTTTCAGGTTACTTGAGAATATTATATTTTCAATTATTTAAAATTGTAGAGATGAATAAAGTAGCCCCATCAATGTTGGAGATTATAAACCACAAATTAGTATTTTTATTTTATTTACATTTACCTGCCTTTTTTACTTGCAAATTGACATGTATCTTACAAAAACTTGTGTTCTGAGACCATTATGTACACTGAAACAAACAAAGCCTAAGCAAAACATTTGATAATTATCACTAGAAATGAAAATTTTGTAAATATTTACTGTTAGACTTTATAAGTCTTTTGCATGTATATCACCTTAAGATAAAATCTTTTATGAGATATAGCTCCAAAATTTCAAATTTTGCTATTGCAAAAGCTCTTGAGGTTGGAGAATGTATTAGAATGCAATTGTGCTGAGCAATTGTCAGCCTGGAAAACTCGCTGTCAGAGAAAATTACAAATAGCTTCACACAGCCAAATTAAGAAAGGAATCTGGCAGTATATTTTGGTTGCCTGCCCAATGTTTAATATTACTTGAGGGAATGTCTGATTTTAATGAAAAATAGATTTGTGGAGTGAAAGAAAATTTTTATGTTCTCCTTTATAAAGATTAAGAATATGAATAAAGAGTAAAGCTGTAGTTTTGCATATTTGTCTTGAGTCTTATACACTTCTGAAGTTAAAACAGTCCATGTCTTGAAGAGGAGTACCCTTATTTTATTCCTGTACAAGCTATCCAAGATTGACCCTCAATAAAACTGGAAAAGCTGACGATTATTTTCAAGACTCTAGAGTAACTAAGAACATATAATGCCTGTAGAGTCAAGAAGACCTCTGGGTAATTTCTGAGTCTTAATGCCTCAGCTATAAAATGAAGATATCACCTATGTCATAAGATTTTGAAAGGATTAAATGAGATAATACACGCAAAGCACCCAATATTGTGCCTCTTACCAAGTAGTAGCTTGACAAATTACAGTTTTTATCATTATTTATTAATAAATGCAAGTTGCCTTAATCCATTTCTTTTCTGTTTAGTCCCTCTTACCCCCAACAGCAGTGGAGGGAAGCCATTCAGGAATAATAAGGGACTAGCTACTATAGCTTTAGACTGATGATAAGGCAGAGAATCCTGGACATGTGCCTCTGTTCCACAAGTTTTTTGTTTCCATGCCAAGTAAGCACACACACACACACACACACACACACATACACACACCTTTGTAGCATGGCATAATATTCAATAACAATAGCCAATTTATTTCTATTATAGTCAACATGATAAAATAAATTGTAATTCAAAATGGAAATGCCATTTTAATTTTAGAAATGTCAACAACCAGATGTGTGTGTGTGTGTGTGTGTGTGTGTGTGTGTTGGATCTGTATGGTTCTTTCAATGGAACTGAACCTTTCCCTGAGCATGTGCCCACATAAGGTGCAGACTAGAGAAAGAGAACGGCTTTTATGAAACTGGCAATTAAATTTGCTTCATTTCATTCCTCTCATTTTCCCCATTTTTTTGGATCAGCTGTGGTTTGGATTAAGTTCAGAGGGAGAGGTTTTTCAGAAGTTGAATTGTTTATATGATTTCAGGAATTTGTGTAAACTCATGAGCTTTTGGATGCAGACTCCCTTTCTTCACACTTCTTTTAAAATAAAGTCCAAATCCTTTCATCATGGCCCATAAGAACTCTCCTTTCTTGCCAGTGCATCTCTCGCTCCCCCTCTCCTCCTCACACTCTGTGACTGGGCACTTCTCAACCTTTCTCAGTTCCTTGAATCTGTCATATCCTCTCCGGCCGCCAGGCCTTCACATGTGCTTGTCCCTCTTCCCAGAAAACACTGCTGCATCCTCTTTGCTTTGCCTTCCCCACTCACCCTTCAGGTCACAGCTTACAAGTTACTTCCTCCGGGAAGCTTTCTCCGACCACCCCAGCAGAGCCTTGCCCCTTCTCTGTGTGCGCACATTTACATCGTAAAACATAGTTTGGGCTGCTATTGGCAGTTTGTAATGGTTACTGTTCCTGTAATCCAGTGTGAGTGGAAACCATGTTTATTTTTGTGTTTTTATGGCCAAACTTACTGCCTGGCACATAGCAGGAACCCAGTAAGTACTTGTTAAGTCAATACAATTAATCCATAATAGAAGTTTGTGAGGGTACTACCAGCTCAATTATAACAGGTTTAAATAGCTTCTTAGCTATTCCTAGTCTTTCCCCCCAATATTTGTATCATATTGTGTTTCTGAAATGTGAAATATTAAAGAACTTTACAGGCAGGTCTGTTTAATGGTATTGGGAACTTATGTTTACAATGTGTGCAATGAGAAGGCAAAATAGCTTACATGTTTAGTGCCGGATATAGAGTTAGGAAAATTTGTGTTTCTCAACAATTTACCTTATCTATGTGGAGCTTAGTTTCATTGTCTATAAAATCAGCATGATAATACATAACTCGTAGGGTTTCATGACAATGACATGAGATACCTTATGTGTAATTGATCTACTGAACATTATGGCTCAGTAGGCATGGGCAGAAAGCCAGGTAATGTGTTTTTTTTCTTTCCATTGTTACTTTAAATTGTTCTGTTTACTCATTCATTTCCCCTGAATAAAATCTCAAGCAGATGACCATGGGTTTTTAAATTTTTTTTTAAATAAAAAATTTAATTTTTTAAAATTAAAAGTTACAGGAAAGTTGCAGTATTTTCATATACTCTTCACATAATTTCACCAATTATTGCTGTCTCTCAAAATACATAACTACACTTTTTTGTTGTTAATACTTACCCAAGGCTACTTTTATCATTGCTTTTTAGAGAGAGTGGAAGGGAGTGAGGGAGAGGGATGGGGAGAGAGAGAGAGACAGAGAGAGAGAGAGAGAGAGAGAGAGAGAGAGAGAGAGAGAGAGAGCAACATCCTTGTGAAGTAAGAGAGACATATTGATTGGTTGTCTCTCACATGTGCCCCTTGACCCTTAACCAGGAATCGAACTTGCAACCCTTTGGTGTGTGGGCTGATGCTCTAACCATTGAACACACTGGCTAGGTCCATAAATATATGTTTTTATGATGAACCATTTGAGAGTAAGTTGCAGACATCATGACTGTGTGCCTCTTAATACTTCAGGATATACTGTGTTGTGGAATTCTGTTGATATGTAGTCTCAGTTTTAGGTACTGAAATATCCAGTCCATTTTAATTTACAGCTTCATTTCTCACTTAATTCCGAGCCTTTTCATGTGCCCAGCTTGGAATTGCCCTCTTAGGACAGCCTGGTCAGGAAGGCTCTGGCGAACCTGTTGAATATGGGCCCACGTGGTTCTCCCTGTCCTCCCTCTGTCTGAGGGGTGAAGCTGAGGAAGGGAAGACAGTGAGAAACAGGACAGCATTTTCTTGCCTGCATAGTTTTATGTTGTATTGCTGCCTTTCTCATGTGGCAGAGGAAAACGTTGGCCATTCTGCTCTTAGGCTCTTTTTATGTTTCTTAGAGGATCTTGTTTCTGGGCCTCTCCCATCCAATATTGTCTGAATCTTCATGGCTGCTGCTTTGGAACTCCCTCAGCCCATCACTATCAACTCCAGACATCATCCTTGGAGGTGCCTTATCCCTCAGAGCCTACCTTTTGGACAGAGTTCCCTTCCAGTTGACTCATGTCTGGTTATTCCCAGTGCTTGCATCTCTTCTTGTCCTTGAATATCTAGAAATTCTTAAAGTACAAGATGTTCTTAATGTGACCTCATCTTTTCTCTGGCACGTCAAGCTGCTCTAAATAACTTCTTGCTTTTAAAATATTGTGTGTGTGTGTGTGTGTGTGTGTGTGTGTATGAGGGAATTGGGTCAGATATCAAGCCAAAGGCCCCTCATCCCCAAATTTTAGAGGACACATATAAAGATTTCTGAAACCAAGTTTATTTGAATGGGGAGGGGTAAAGGAAGGAAAAATAGAGCACCTTGAAGTGCTCTTGCTAAAGAAATGCCTACTCTCCGGCCACTCCTCCTCAGTGGTCTGTGCCCTCCAGGTGGCCCAGTGTTAGCTAGCCTGTTTGTTGGACCACCCGTTAGATGGTCTGCTAGAGCTCTTTAGAGTTTGGGGTACTCATCACTCTTTGCTTTCAGATTTGAGGTACCAGGCCAAATTAACATGAGGGGAAAATGCCCCATTTAAATTCTGTTGCACATGTGAAGTTTACTCGCAATATAGCTAATTAATAAGTAGTAATTAGCTTGTTTTCAATGCAAAGCAGATGTGTCAGCATCCATTCTGTCATACTGAGTCATTCTCCCTTTTTAGGAGGGTGGGAAGGTTTAACAACTGGATGTCAAATAGAGGAAGGATGACAGAAAACTATGCCTATCTATGCCACAGTCACCACCTAGTACTTCCCACTGCGATTAGAGAAAGAAACTGCAAGGAAGGACTTTCATTTTCCCAAATGTTGGGATTTGATTTCACAAGCTATTTCTTGGGCCTGGAATTTCCTTTTACTTATCCCTTTGCCCATTTGCTTAGAAAAATCCTATTTATTCTTTAAGACATAGCAAATGTTTTATTATATTTTAAAAGTTTTTCTTCATTCTCTTATTACACTTCATGCAGACCTCTATTTTGACACTTGGCAAATTGTATTATATATTATTTGTACTTATGAGATTTTAAGAATAAGGACCATACCTTCTCATTATTTCATAGATATATAACATTCTTAAGGGTGACACAAGGTGGATTTCAATAAACATCTATGGAAAAAATAAGTATGTCACAGTTAATTTACTTATATTGGCTAACATCAGTGTGTTAGCACAAGTTGGAATATGTAATAGAACTTCATTCTATCTAATAAAAGAGAAACATGCTAATTAGCCGTACCTCCGCTACCCTTCCCATTGGCTAATCAGGAAGATATGCAAATTAACTGCCAGCCAAGATGGCGGTCAGCAGCCAGGCAGCTTGAAGCAAACATGAGGCTTGCTTGCTTCAGTGATGGAGGACTCCAACGTTCCCCAGCTGCCTTGCCGGCCTCTGAGATTGTAGTTTGAAACATTGTTACAAATCCAGAAGCTAAATAAAACCCCAGAAACCTGCTTTCAGCAGCTGGAATCTCAGAGCTGGAGTTGAAACAGTGTATCCATTATAGAACACAAACAAACCAGATACCTGCTTTCAGCAGCAGAGGCCTCAGCGCTGGAGTCAGAGGA
>NW_006296539.1:877683-882271 GCF_000327345.1 Myotis davidii
GGGCCTGCCCTCTGCCACCCGGGAGCAGGCCTAAGCCAGCAGGTCATTATCTCCCAAGGGGTCCCAGACTGTGAGAGGGCACAGGCCGGGCTGAGGGATCTCCCCTCCCCGCCGAGTGCACAAATTTTTGTGCGCCAGGCCTCTAGTATAATATAATAGAATATAATCTTGGTGGAAATTTTATGGTTAGAGTATACTCCACCATGAGAGATATTTATTTGATATCCCTGGAAAAGCTAAACTTCCTACCTTTTTTGTCAAAAAGTATTTGAGCTTTCTATACATCTCCTGTTTTGCCCATGTCAACCTTAAAAACCATTCCAGGCATGCCCACAATGCTTTCCAATAAGCAAAGGCAGGATATGAGGACCTTCTTTTACACAATACATAGATTATGGGGAGGTATTTTTCACTTTGGATATAGGATTTATCATATATATTATGACCTTCAATAGGTCAATGGAAATAATAAACAACATTTTCAAAGGATGCTGCTGTTTAGAAAAGCACTGTTATAATCATTACCTCACTTAGTTCTTAGGACTTTATGAGGTAGTGAGTTTATCATCTTCATTATGGGAAAATTGAAGCCCAGAGAGTTTAATAACTTGCCAACATCACATAAGTAAGAAATAATGCATAAGTTCATTATTCAAATTGCTTCTACTGACAAAGTCCCATGTTCTAATTCATTATACTAAGGTTCACTTGTAAGGTACACAATTAGCTACAGAAAGATGTACCTGTGATTTATCTGGAATAGACTTATTGGCATACATCTATTTATAGGTTCCCTTACCCGATAGGCAATATTCAATGCAAGAAATGATGTTAAAATACTGTTTATTTGTATATCAAATTTTCACATTATATAAAATTTAGTATTTTTAAAAGTGCTTTAATTTCTCAACTGCTTTTCTCAATAATCCAAACTGAGGCTTATTCTTCCTTTATTGTCTTATTAACTCATACATATTCTAAAAATAGACATAAACCCAAGCATTTTGTGACATTTCATAATATACAGAAGTTTGATTACAAGGTTTTGAGAAAGTTAAACTTTAAATTATAATGCCATTTATAGCTTTGCAACAGACATCTTCTTCCAGTGATAAAACTATCCTTTATTCACTCATTCATCAATTAACTATGCTCCTATCACAGTCCAGGCACAGTCCTTAGAACTACAGAAAACATAAAAATAATAAAGTTCATTTTTTTTGCTAACAATTGCCTGTATTTGAGATTAAACTATGACATAAGCATTAATAATTCAAATATCTAGGAGGAAAAGGTAAAAGGCTAAAGAAGGATTGAAAAAGTTCTGTGGGAAGAGAGTAATATGACCTCAGGGAATCAAAGACTTCAGAGGAAAGAAACATTTGAATGAGACCCTGAATGATATAGGCAAGTGAAAACAAAGTAGAGATCTCCTAGTCTCAATGAATAATAAAATCAAAGGCAAAATAGAAAAGCCCAGGTTGAGTGTTGGAAATGATTGGTTGGATTGCAGGATGTATGAAAAGATTAGAGGAAGTCAGGTCTGGAAAGGTATTTGAGGCCAGATAGTGAAAGGAGGTGCATTTTATTCAATACAAAGTGGGAGCTATTGAGGGATTGGGATTAGGAGAGTGTCACAAATCGGGAGCTGTAATCTGTAAACCTTTTGATACTTAAGGAGTGGAAGAGGCATAAATCCCAGTGATCATAATTGTAGGTCTGATCAATATACTTCAATGTCTTTATTTTCTTTAGGAAAAAATGAAAACTTTTTAACCTTCCTGAGAAGATCCATGTTCATACTCCCTTCTCTTACTCCAACCAACCACACTCCCCCACTTAAGACACCTTCACATTTGCCATTTTCTATGCCAGAAAAATGTTTGTCTTCTTACCTGTCTTCATGAATATGTATGAACTTTATTACTTCAGGGAGGAACTTTTTGTCCCTCCATAAAACAAAATCCCTGCTCTATGTCCCCATAGCACCATCAACTTCTGTTCTGATACTTATTTCATTTTATTGTGACTAGTTTAAAATTAAACAAAATTGTGTCTTTCCAGTTAGACTACTAGCTCTGTGGGAGCAGAAAGAGGATCTGTCTTGTTGAATCATGTATCTTGAGCACAGTGCCTGGTTCATTTCAGAGACTGCTCTGAAATTATTTGTGGGATAAATATTTTATATATATCACATAGGGAAGAAATCCTAGAGCAGCAGCAAAGATGTACATGCTATTTTATAACTAAGAATGGAGATGCTAGTAGCAAATAAACATTTTCATAACCTGCCTGATATGTCCTTTCTTATATGGATTAGCATCAAGATTTTTGGTTGAGCAAAGTCAAATTGTATCTACTTTTGTCCATGTGCTAAACATTAATATTTGCCCTTTAGAGCTGTTATTTCTCTGGATGACAGAGGATGAAATATTTTCTCCTGGTGTCTTCTTCATGAATTTACATGCATGGGTCTTCATCATCATCATCATCATCATCATCATCACCATAGTAGCTCTCATTTTCTGAGCAACTACATTATGGCAGTATTTGTGCAAAGTGGTTTATCTCTCTTATTTCACTTAATTTAAACAATATTATGAGCCTGGGTCAGTTAGAGTGTTGGCTTGCTGACTGACTGCAGGTTGGATTCCTGGTCAAGGGCACATATGTCAGTTGCAGGTTTGACCCCTGGCCCTGGTTGGGATGTATGTGGGAGGCAAACAATCCATGTGTCTCTCTCACATCAATGTTTCTTTCTCTCCCTCTTTCCCCCTCCACCCTTCCTTCCACTTTCTCTAAAAGTCAATGGAAAAAAATATCCTTGGGTGAAGATTAAAAATAATCCTATATAATAAAGAGCTAATATGCAAATGGTCATCATGCCCTAATGCCATCACACCTTAATGGCTCAGACACTCAACACTGGAGAGAGAGGAATGGGGACCAGCCAGGCACAAATGAGCTCACAAGAGAGGAATGAGCACCAGCCAGGCTGAGGCCTGAGAGAGGGACAAGCCGCCCACCCTGCGGTCCTGGGAACCAGCGGCTGTGCCTGCACCTACTGCCCGGGAGAGGGACAAGCTGCCCAACCTCAGTCTGGGGCTCCAGTTGCTAGGGCTATGGCCTGGGAGAGGGACAAACCACCTGCCCCACAGTCCTAGGAGCCTGTGGCTGCAGCCAAGGCAAAGCCGCCTGCCCACAGTCCCCTGTGGCTGTGGCTGGCCCAGATGAAACCGGCCTGGGTCTTGGGTGCCTGTGGCCGGCCAGAGGGAGGGAAGCCCGGGTCCCTGGTGCCTGTGATTAGCCAGAGGAGGGAATCCTGGATCCTGGGTGCAAGGTGAGGCAGAGGAAGTTAGGGGTGATTGTCAGGCAGGTGAGTGGTTAAGAGCCAGTGGTCCTGGATTGCGAGAGGCAGTTGGACATCCCCCAAGTGGTCCCAGATTGGAGAGGGTGCAGGCCATGCTGAAGCCGCGCCCCGCCCCCCACCAACCCTCTATGCATGAATTTCATGCACCGGGCCTCTAGTAAACAATAATATAAGATAGTCTCTGTTTTATGTAATGTTATAAAAGAAGAGATGGCAAATTAGAGAGATTATGTAGCTTGTTCAAGATTACACAGCTAATACTAGTAAGTATCAAGATTAGAATTGAAGCTCAGGTTTCAGAGACTCCTAAAACTGCTCTTAAACACTGCTCAATAGGCCTTTCTTCAGTGCAGTCATTTCTGAGCTCAACTCCACAACTCTCTGCTCTTCCTGGAAATTCTAAGAGCAATAACTCTATATTGAATTCCCAGATCATTCATTAACATGTCAATCAAACTTAACAGTATAAATCACATTCTCATACATGATTTCGTGTAATGACAACTTTGTAAATTGGTGTCATTGGTGGCCTCACTCACATCTTACAGATCAGAAAACCATAAGTCAGAAGTTAGGTGACTCAGCCAAGATCACACAGTAATTGGTAGATATTTCAGATATCCATGTTCCTGGACAAATTCATTTTTCCACTATATTTCCTACATACATATAAATTTGTTACATAAAGTTTAATGGAGTGAGAAGCATCAGCTTCATAAATTTTTTGACTCCAATAAAATAACAAAATAATTTATTTATCTTTTATGTCCCTCAGTTTGTATATGAGGCAGAGGCTGCTAACTCCTGACCTAATATCAATTCTCCCCTCATCTTTACTAATGGAACTCAGAGTTTTGCTGGGTGGGGACAGCATACCAGCTGCAAGACTGTGTCTAAGCCATCATTGCACACATGGGTGGCCTTGTATACAATTTATGTGAGCTAACAAAATGGGAAAAATATTGTTTTGCTTAATGTTTCATATGCACTGTGCCAAAGAGTGATAATGCCATATTTGGATGACAAGCTGTATGTGACATGATGATCTGATTTTGAAATTGTTGAAATTTAGCTCAAAGAGGTCCAAAGACTCACTGAAGGTTACACAGCTTGTAGGAAAACTAGAACTTAGATTGTTAAGTTTAAATCCATTCCAATTATGTTTCCTTATATATTAATAATATATATATATTATTAATTGTTTACAGAGAGGAAGGG
>NW_006296539.1:884619-903441 GCF_000327345.1 Myotis davidii
ATCCCCTACTGGGAATCGAGCCCGCAACCCAGGCATGTGCCCTTGGCTGGAATCGAACCTGAGACCCTTCAGTCCGCAGGCCAATGCTCTATCCACCGAGCCAAACCGGCCAGGGTATCTCTTTTTTTTTTTCTGTCTCTCTCTGTTTCCATCTTTCCTTGTCTGTCTCTGTCCCTATCTTTATCTGTATTTCTTTACTCTTTTGGTACCTTTAAAGAAAGATTACAGGAACTCTAAAATGACATTGGTTTAGAATTTGTTAATTCCACAGGGTCTGCAGAATTATTTCTTTGGGACTATTGTATTCAGCTACATATTTACTTCTGTAGTCATATCTGTGAACCCCATTGACTATTAAAATGGTTTTATAACATATTTTTTCTACAGAAAGATAGAAAGAACATTTTGTGTTTTCTCCAGCATGATGATCATAATTCGTTTTGTAAATTGGTAGTTTAGAAAAGTTTATTTCAGCTCTACAACTCATTTTTGGCAAAACTACCTCTGGCAGTTTCTTGCTCAGAGGCAAACCCTGGGAGCAGTTCAGCTTTACATCCTGGGCATGATTCCTGCCACAGGAGCTGGTTCCCATCACCCAGGTCCCACGCTGCCCCTCTTCCTTCCCCGGCATGTTCAGAGTCTGTTCTGTGGGTCAACAGGCTGTGATGCCGCTGTGTTGTGGTTCCTAGCAGGGAACAGAGCAGTGACTTTCACTAATTCCTCTGAGGGGTGAAATATAAGGTTTGGTCACCTGCCCGAAGTCCATCAGTGACAGCTCGTTGCTGGAAATAGAACCTTAGGGCAGAACCATGGACCATGGTCCTCAAATAGAACAGAGATGAATAGACAGGGATTGGAATGAGACTGGCAGTGGAGGCTGAGACCAAAGCCTAATGAAATAAACTGGAGGCTGCAGTGAGGATGAACGGGAATGGACCTGAGGATACTCTGGGAACCAATGAGGGACTGAGCTTTGTGAAGGAAAATCAACACACAAAGCAGTGAGAAACTGGGGCACAGCACAGTGAGATCAGGCAATAGAACTACAGTCATTGAAATAAACTGTGTCTCTCTAACTTCTAATTTGAAAGGAAAGGCATCTTAAGTGAGATGCTAGATACAGTGGCAGGGACATTTATGTATATTTTACTTCACTTAATACTCAGAACAACTCAAGGAGATGCCATCGCTTCATATTTTTTGCAGGTGAAAGAAGTCCAATTTGCAACATGATTCTTGATTGCAGCCAGAAATCATGTCAAAGTAATATGAAAAAAATATGGTGAAACAGCGATTTCCTTTTTACTGTGATCACTTTAGAGATGAGCAGTGTCGTTCCTCTCCAAGATTTCTTAAGTAGCTAGAATTCTTGGGATAAAAAGAACCCCCAGTTCAGCCACTATCTGTGCCGGGAAGTTGTTTTTCCTTCACCCCATGCCAGAGAACATTTTTGTTCTGTGAGCTGTTGCTGTGGGAGCCTTAGCTCTGGGCTCAAACACTTTACATGTGTTGGCCCTGGGTGAGTGCCCGTCTCCTCAAATGTTCGGTTTAGTAAAATGTGGTGTTGTGACTCCCTGACGGGCTCACCTGATTGACTGTAGCTAAGATGAACATAGGCTGGGCATGGGTTCCACAGCTTGGAGCTCTCCCTTGTATTCTCTGTCCACCTGAAAATTGAGTATTGAGAGACGAATCTAGATTGTCTTTAGAATAAATCTAGGCAGTGAACAAAGTTTTGGGTGAGTCTATGGCCAATATCTATGTGGCCTGACCAAGTCAAATCTCATATAACAAAATTCCAATATTTGGAGGACAGGACTATGGCAGTCTTGAGGTTTGCCCATCCATAGCAATATTTGGAGGACAGAGGGACTATGGCAGTCTTGAGGTTTGCCCATCCATTTGCTTATTTCTTTTTAAAAAAATATATATTTTATTGATATTTTACAGAGAGGAAGGGAGAAGGATAGAGAGAAACATTGATGAGAGAGAAACATCAATCAGCTGCCTCCTGCATACCGCCTACTGGAGATGTGCCCTCAACCAAGGTACATGCCCTTGACCGGACTCGAACCTGGGACCCCCCCAGTCTGCAGGCTGACATTCTATCCACTGAGCCAAACCAGTCAGGGCAATTTGCCTATTTCTTTATAGTCACATTACATTATCAAGGCACTGAACATCACAAATGTTAAAATATTGACTTTTGTAGGTAGATTTTTTTTCTCCCTATTGACAATCAATCAGACAGGCTTTCTTAAAAAAAAAACAAAAAAAACTATATATGTGTGTTGTTGTTTTTTTAATTCCAGAGAGGAAGGGAGAGGGAGAGGGAGATAGAGAAACATCAATGATGAGAGAGAATCATTGATTGGTTGCCTCCTGCATGCCCCTTACGAAGGATGGAGCCCACAGTTCGGGCATGTGCCCTTGACCAGAATCGAACCTGAGGCCTTTCAGTCCACAGGCTAATGCTCTGTCCATTGAGCCAAACCAGATAGAGCAGACAGACAAGCTTTCTTGGAGCAGAATATCATGTTGGCTGTATCCCTAGCATTGCACTGATGAATGGAATCTCTAGGCTACAATAGCAGCTTCATGCAACAAAGAGTATTGCAAAATGCAAAGTTTCCCATCTAATGAGGGAAGATCATGTGGAAAATGTGGAATGTTAGTGCCTCTGTTCTCAAGCTCTATCAAAAGTCCTTTGCCTCCGGGCAGTAATTTGGGGGCAGCAGAGGAATTCGGTCTGTTCATTAACATGTCTTATCTTTGGAATGTATTTTCCCCTTGCTCAGGAAAATGGTTACCTCAAGATTAGGATAATGAGTCAAACTATGTGGTAATGTAAAAAGTCATAATGTAATTTAGATCTTTAGAAAGGGTCTCTGAACTGCAAGACTTGGTTTTATAATTTCTAAACTCTAGAACCATTTTGTTCAACATATGACATGATCCAGACCCCTCTGTGACAGATTTTTCTTTAAACCAGAAAGCAAAATGACAGCTTTATAGGCAGCAAACATTTTCCCCATCACAGTCATTCTTGTAAAACTATGAAGGCACTTGGTGACTATATGGGGTCAAAAATGGGAGAGATTAATAGAGCATTCCACATATAAATAATCTTAAGCTTAAATTATTCTAGAAGCTTGGTATTGGCCAGTGGGAGGAAAAGAAAAGAGTGATTAGGTAGAGACGGAGTAGGGACATTTATGAGAATAACTGGCCTCCATCTTTGGTCATCCATCTTTATCCAATATAAAGTCAACAAAGAATCATGACAAATGTGTGCCTTTCTTTGGCTGTGTAGACATCTACGTTGGCATAATCTATGGTGGGACATCTGACAGGACATTTATGGTATTAGAAATACTTTTAATTGGGTAAAATAGTAGCATTGATTCCCAGGTATTTACAAAGTTGGAGCCGCATCAGGGCTAAGCTAAAAGTTTAGGAAGCAGGTGCCAGGCTTCTGGAGAACAGCGCTGATAACACAGCTTGGTGGGGAGTCTAAGCAATATTCAACCCAGCTGGAAGTTAAGACAGATCTCTAGGTCCAGCAGGGATCTTAAGTACCAGTTAGGAACTGTAGAGCAGAAATCTCGTTAGATGCATTGAACCAACATCGCAGGGAGAAGTAAAAGCTCCCACTGGCTATGGAAACTATCCAATGTATTAGGAACATAACAAATTCTTAAATTTCTCTTGCTCTGAGGCTGCAGTTTCTAAAATACTCCTGGACCTGAAAGGAGGCTTGTTTGTGAAAGATTTTAGAACTTAAAATTAGTGTTTTTTAAACTCTGTTTTTAAAGAACCTGACCACTGTCTCCCATCTATCTTCTAGTGTCCCTTCTGAAGGAATAAAGAATTGAATGACAGCCACGATGAGCAACTGTTTACACAGGAGTTCCAAATATCTATCTGTGCAAATAAATATCTGCATGCTAGTCTGCTTGGTAGAATATGGATATATATTTTTCAGTAAACTCTGAATTCCACTGTTGGTCATTCTTGCTCCTCTCCCGCAAGATTTATTAAGATACAATTGATATGTAACATGGTGAAAATTTAAACTGTACAAGGTGATGATTTGATACTTGTATATATTATGAACTGATTATGACAATTAGGTTAGTTAAAACATTCATCACCTAACATAATTTTTGTGTCTGTGTGTTGTGACAACATTTAAGATCTATGCTCTTAACAACTTTCAAGTATACAAAACAATAGTTTTTACTGTATTACATGCTGTGCATTAGGTCCCCAGAATTTATTTATCTTATAACTGGAAGTTTATACCTTTGACCAACATCCCCACCCACGCTACCAGCCCCTGGTAATCACCAATCTACTCTCTGTTTCTATGAGTTTGGCTTTTAAACTTAACTTAATTTTGTTTTTTAAATTCTTACATGAGAGTATACAATATTTGTATTTCTTTGAGTTACTTCACTTAGCATAATATACTCTAGATTTATCCATGTTGTCACAAATAGTAGGATTTTCTGCTTTCTCATGGCTGAATATTTCATTGTATATATATATCATACATTATCTTTATCCATTAATTTGTTTGTTTTTTTCCACTGCTTTTTCAGAGAGAGTGGAAGGGAGAGGGGAGGGAGAAGGGGGCAGAGAGAGAGAAAGAGAGAGAAACATCAATGTGAGAGAGACACATTGATTGATTGCCTTCCACATGCATCCCAACTGGGGCCAGGAATGAACCTGCAACCAAGGTATGTGCCCTTGACCTGGAATCAAACCTGTGAAGCTTTGGGTGTGTGGGCCGGTGTCCTACCATTGAGACAAATTGGCCAGGGCAATCCATTAATTTGTTGATGGACATTTAGGTTGGCTTCATGTCTTGGCTATTATGAATAATGCCATAAAGAACATGGGGATGCAGATATTTCTTGAGATAGGGATTTCACTTCCTTTGGGTATATACACAGAAGTGGGGTTGCAGAATTACCCATAGATAGTAGTTATATCTTTAAGTTTTTGAGGAACTTCTACACTGCTTTCCATAGTAACTACATCAATTTACATTCTAAAACCAGTGTACAAATGCTCTATTTTCTTCACATCCTCAACAGCACTTGTTACCTCTTTGCCTTCTCCTTTTACTTATGGAGTGATATCCTATATAATAAAAGCCTAATATGCTGAGTGTCTGGAGGTCCAGTCGTCCATTCAACCAATCAAAGCATAATATGCTAATGATATGCTAAGGCTGCTCAACTGCTTGCTGTGATGTGCACTGACCACCAGGGGGAAGATACTTTAACTGGTTAGTTAGCTTGCTGCTGGGGTCCAGCCAATCGGGACTGAGCAAAACGGGTCAGACATGCACTGGCACCCTACTGCAGTTCCTCCCTGGATGACCAACCTCCCCGCATCCCTCCCTGGCCCCGATCGTGCATGGTGGGGTACCTCAGCCTGACCTGCGCCTTCTCACAATCCAGGCTGAGAGTCCCCCCACCCCCCACTGAGTTCATGAATTTCATACACTGGGCCTCTAGTTGGTTAATAAAACTATATATGTTTCAGGTGTACAGATTGTAATACATCATCTGTGTATTGTATAGTGCATTCACCACCCCAAGTCAAATCTCCTTCTGTCACCATTCCCCCCGCCCCCCCATACCTTCTTTTCAACCCCTCACCTCCCTTTGGTAATCATCATACTGCTGTCTGTATCTATGAGGTTGTTTTGTTTGTTTGTTTTATGCTTAATATCCCTTCACCTTTTTCACCCAGCCCAGCAACCCCTTTCCCTCCCCTCTGACAGCTGACAGTCTGTTCTCTATTGATAATGGGTATTCCAATAGGTGTGAGGTGAGAGTGCATGTGGTTTTGATGTGCATTTCCCTGGTGACTAGCGATATTGAGCACTTTTTCATGTGCCTGTTAGCCACTGGTATGTGTCTTCAGAAAAATGTCTGTTTGAGTCCTCTGCTCATTTTGAAATCAGACTGTGTGTATTGTGCCATTGAGTTGTATGTGTTTCTTGTGCATTTTGGAAAACAATCCTTTATCTGATATATACTTTGTAAATATTTTCTCCCATTTTGTAGGTTGCCTTTTTATTTTATTGATTGATTGATTTTTGTTGATGCTTTTCAGGAGCCTCTTGGTTTGATGAGCCACTTATTCATTTTTGCTTTTACTGGCTGTACTTTTGGTGTTACTTCCAAAATAATCATTGCCAAGATCAATGTCAAGGAGCTTCTTTCCTATGTTTTCTTGAAGGAGTTTTACAGTTTTAGGTCTATGTTCAAGTATTAATTAATTTGAGATTTCTATGTGTGTATGGTGTAATATAGTGGTCGAATTTTATTGTTCTGTGTGTGGTTAATTTTCTAAACACCATTTGTTGAAGATACTGTCCTTTCATCACTGAGTACCCTTGAATCCTTTGTCAAACATTAGTTGATTTTATAGGTGAGGATTTATTTCTGGGCTCTTGATTCTGTTCTAGTGCTCTAAGTGTCTTTTTAAAAATGCCAGTAGCAATTGTTTTGGTTACTGTAGCTTTGTAGTATAATTTGAAATCAGGTCATATAATGCCTCTGGCTTTGTTCTTTTTTCCTATGATTGCTTTGGTCGTTTGGGGTCTTTTGTGGTTCTTCAAAATTTTATGATTGTTTGTTCTATTTCTGTGAAAAATGTCATTAGAAATTTGATAGGATTTGCATTGACTCTATAGATGACTTTGAGTGGTATAGATATTTAATTTTTTAATTCTTCTGATTCATGATTATGAGATATCTTTTCATTTATTTTTGTCTTCTTCAATTTCTTTCATCAAATTTGTGTAGTTTTCATATAGATATTTCACCTCATTTATTAAATGTATTCCTAAGTATTTTATAGTTTTTGATGCTATTGTGAATGGGATTGTTTTCTTTATTTCTCTTAAAGGTAGTTTATTGTTAGTGTATAGAAATGCAACTGACTTTTATATGTTGATTTTGCATACTACCAATTTACTGATTTTTTTTGTAGTTCTAACAACTTTTTAACTTTTTGGTGGAGTCTTCAGGATTTTCTAAATATAAGATCAGATTATTTACAAAGACAGTTTTGCTTCTTCCTTTTTTATTTGAATGTCTATTTATTTATTTATTTGACTAATTGCTCTGGCTAGGATTTCCAGGACTATGTAGAAACGGAATAATGAGGGTGGGCACCCTTGCCTCATTCCTGATCTTAGAGGAAAAGCTTTCAACCTTTTACCATTGAGTATGATGTTAGCTGTGAGCTTCACACACACACACACACACACACACACACACACACACATTTATTTTGTTATTGTCTGTTTCTTCAATACCCAAGGTGCTGAGAGTTTGTCAATTTGGGGGGAGTGTAGATTGAGATGATCATATGATTTTTATCTTGGATTCTATTAATGTGATGCATTTATTGATTTGTGTATGTTGAATCATCATTGCATTCCAGGGATAAATTTGGCTTGATCATAATGTATGATTATTTAATTTTTTTAAATATATTTTATTGATTTTTTTACAGAGAGGAAGGGAGAGAGAGAGAGAGTTAGAAACATCGATGAGAGAGAGACATCAATCAGCTGCCTCCTGCACATCTCCTACTGGGGATGTGCCCGCAACCCAGGTACATGCCCTTGACCGGAATCGAACCTGGGACCTTTCAGTCCGCAGGCTGACGCTCTATCCACTGAGCCAAACCGGTTTCGGCAATGTATGATTATTTTAATGTGTTGTTGTTTCATTGGTTTGTTAGTATTTTGTTGAGAATGTTTGTATCTTTATTCATCAGGGATATTGGTTTGTAATGTCTGATTTTGGCTTTGGTATCAAGGAAAGTCTCATAAAATGATTTTAGGAGTGTTCCCTTCTCTTTGGTTTTTTAGAAAAGTTTGAGAAGAATTGGAGTTAATTCTTTTAAATTCTTGGTAGAATTCACTAAGGAAAGACTCCGATCCTGTATTTTTCTTTGTTGGGGGATTTTGATCACTAATTCAATATCTTTATTCAGTTCTGGTCTGTACAGATATTCTGTTTCTTCATCATTTAATTTTGTTAGGTTGTGTGTTTCTAGGAGTTTATCCATTTCTTATAGATTATTGAATTTGTTGGCATAACATTTTTTATTATATTCACTTATGATTCTTTTTTTACTGGATTATCAGTTTTAATGCCTCCTCTTTCATTTCTGATTTTATTTGAGTTTTTTCTCTCTCTTTTTATGTTATTCTAGATAAATATCAGTTGATTTTGTTATTTTCCCCAAAGTTTTGTTGATCTTTTCTGTTGTTTTTCTGGTCTCTATTTCATCTATTTCTTCTCTGATCTTTGTTATTCCCTTCCTTCTGCTAACTTTGGGCTTAGTTTTTCTTTTTCAAGTTCCTTGAGCTATAAAACTAGGCTGTTTATTTGATTTTTTTCTTTAAATAGGCAGTTATTGCTATGAACTTCCCTCTTAGAACTGTTTTGCTGCATCCCATAACTTTTAGTACTGTGTTTACATTTTTATTTGTATTATATTTAAAAAATGTTTTAGCCCTGGCTGTTGTAACTCAGTTGGTTTGGTGCTGTCCTGTACACGAAAGGGTTGCCAGTTTGATTCCCGGTCAGTTACCTGATCAGGTTTGGACCTGATCACTGGTGGGGGATGTGCAGGAGGCAGCAGATTGATGTTTTGCTCTCACATTGGTGTTTCTATCTCTCTTCCTCTTTCTCTAAAAATCAATAAAACATTTTTAAATTTAAATTTGATTTATTTTTTTGACTCATTGGTTGGTTGTTCAGGAGTGTGATGCGTAATTTTCTCATATTTATAACATTTCTTCTTTCCTTTATTATTGACTTCTTGTTTCAGATCATGGTGACTAGAAGAGATACTTGCTGTGATTTCAATCTTCTTAAACTTGGCAAGACTTGCTTTGTGATCTACAGTATGATCTATCCTGGAAAACGTTCTTCTGTGCCTGAGAAGAATCTGTATTCTGTTGTGGTTGGATGGAATATTCTGTATCTGTCTGTTAGGCTTATTCTCAGTGTCTGTAAACTTGAGGAAGTTGTTTGGTCTTCCTGCCTTTATAGCAGTTGGGTGGGGCTGCTGACTTGCTTCCTTGACCTGGAAGGCTGTAGGATGTGCTCTGCAGCCGCCCAGTGTCGCTGGCTAGGCTTCCTGGTGTGGTCGCCCTGGAGGATACGCTCAGCATTGGGTGGGGCCAGGGATCTGCTTCCCTGTTCAGGTGGGGCTCTGGAGTGGGCACTGTGGCCAGGACAGACCGCCAGCTGGAGACCCACATCAACCATTACTGTTAATCAAGGTCCTCAGCCAGATGAGTCCACCAAAGTTGGCTCTTACATTTATGCTGCAAACTTTTTCCAGACAGTAAAATGGGGCGACATAGACTTCTTTTAGTTTGGTTTAGCAGTTCGACTCTTAGGGAATATTTTTTTATGATTTTACCTGTTGTCCAGTGTCAGGAAACTTCTGTTTCCTATATTTGTCTGTTTGTGTTTGTTTTGGTTTATTTTTAAGACAGGTGTATACATCTGGTTCCTATTACTGCATTATAACTGAGAGCATAAGTCACTTCATTTGGGACTTTTTACTTACAAAGTCTTAATAATATCCATATTCTCCATCTACCCGAATCCCAGGGGAATGAATTATAATTTTAAAAAATAGGTTTTACTCATTTTTGTTCCTTTATGCCCATTTTACTTATAAGTCAAACTTTGAAAGTCATTAATCACCACAGCAAGCATTTTTTGAAATAAAGTGTCTGAATCTTTCAACATTATTTCCTATGCGCTTATAAAAACTTTTTAATGTAAACGGAAATTTGTTTGCCCTGTCTTCGCAGCTTATTCTTCCTCAGAAAACCATCTTAAAACTTATTCTGGTAAAACTACTCTTGACATAGTCTGTTATTTTATTTATTTTTTAAAGGACTGTTTTTTTGAGTGTAAAATTCTAGCTTTAGGCTGAGAAGAAGAGAATCTGAGAGGGTTGGCACAGTTTAGATCTTCTGGCATTTTCAAATTAAAATAGAAGAGTAGAAATGGTTAGAAAACTAAGAGAGAGACGAGAAGACAAGCCAGGCTGACGTGAATGCGAGGTTGTAATGTGAGGGTTGAAAGCAATCGGAAAGTCTGCGCAGGCGAATATCAAGCTGTCCCTAGCTTTACAACAGAACAAAGTCCTGATTGGACTCTTGATTTCAGTCTGATTCTATTTGTAATGTATCTAGTAGAACTTTCCTGATATTTGTAAATTTGGGTTATGCTCTTCTGTGGTTCATAGTTCTGATGCTCTGGGGCCTCAGTTTTGAGCCCCTTTGGTTATTTTAGCCTACATATGACTTGAAAGGAAGAGGGTGGCAAGGGTTAGCACCTGAAGGAGAAAATAGAAACAGCAATTCTGATCAAGTTCAAAACCTTCTGGGGTTACATATTATGAGACATTTTATCTGCCATATGAACTAAACACTTTATCCAATCAAACAACATGTACAAGTACTTGTTATTTGGTAGACACTCTGCTAAGTACTGGCAATATTGGGAAGTTATTACATGTCTTCCAACTTTGTAAATGTTGATTTCTGGTTGGGAATGTAGACATATAAATAATTAACGGCGCTTAGCATCTTTAATATTAAAAGCATATGTGAAGTGCTTAGGAGCCCAGTGGAGCAATTAGCAAGGCTTGCAATGACTTCCTAGTGAATAAAGTGGTCACAATACTGAAAATCTTTATCACATAATGTACCAAGACACTCCTATTTTGACTGATTACTTTTTATTTGTAATTTACTGACAAAAAAAGGACATGTTGCTACTTTCTTTCTTGAGCTACCGATTTTCTTCTTCATTTGTTTTGGTATTATTATTCCCCTTTCTTTGATTTTGATGTAAATATGTTTTAGAAGTAATACTTTTAAAATATAATTTATACAATTCTATGGTTTGGGTAGTTCGAAGAAGATATTTTCAATTATACTTAGCCCTGGAGGACTGATTGTCATTTTCAGCACTTCGTGGCATGAGAGATGTTTTTCCTTATTTAATTATTTCCTTAATTTATTTTTCCCTACTTAGTCATCTAAAACAGACAGATGTTGACTTAGTAGGAAAGGATCACCAGATGATTTCAGGACTGATTGCAAGCATGTTTTTTTTTTTTTTCTGTTACCCTTTTCCTCTTTCCTTCTTATATATTTCTTTGGGGCACACTAGATTAAGTTAGTCTGACTCCTTCTAAAGCACAATAATGAGAAAGCCAATTGCATAAGTCGTACAACAGGATTCATATGAGGGCATTAGAACATTTAAGAATAACTTCTCTTGGGGAATACTACATCAAGATGCTTACATTGGTGAATGCCTTTGGGACCTTGATACAGTATAAATTTGGGGGTAAAGGATAAACTCAGGTTTCTCCCAGACTGGTAGTTATAGAAAGCAGGGCAGCAATATCTAAAATAAAAATCTCTTTGAGAGATGGAGTCCATTTCACCAAAGGGGCTCATGAATTACTGTGGTGAGTCAGTTGCCATTCATCCATCCTGGCACCTGTTCTTTTACAACTTCCTGAAATGCGCCTAGTGGGTGTCATTCCCCACATCAAGTTCATATGGGAGGCATGCTGTGGAGTGTGTGCTCAGACCAATGAGAGAAGAAACTGACCAAACCATGCTGCTGGCACTACACGAGCAATCAGGGAATCCCATGTTAAGTGGACAGGCAAACAGTGTAATACCAGCAGGCAGCCACATTTGAAAAAGCAGTTTGGGACTAGCATTAAAGTCCAGGAGACACGCAACTGAAGGTTTGGGAGCAAGACCACCATTTCAGGGAGGTTTTCAAGGTTGTCAAGACACGGTAAGCTAGAGTCAGGGAAGAAAATACCCAAGATTGGACCAGCATGGTGGGGATAGCATTAAGGGAAGCTGTTGTGTAGATACAGTGGAACTGGGGAAGGAAAGAATGCACAAATATGAACAGAACTCACCAGACACACTAGGTAACATTTTATGAGAGTGAGACTGATTTCAGTGGCTGCTGTTGGTATTTTTTTCTGGTTTGAGTTGGGTTTAGAAACTAAGCAGGGTTGGACTTGAAGATGAGGAGCTGAGACAGCCAGCGTTGACTTTCAGTGCTCACGATGAAAGAAGAAGAAAAAAAGGGTCCTACTTGAATATCTGATTTTCCTCATATTTATTGTTCTAGTCCCTTTATATATTTATATTTTCTAATTCTTGTTTATATTGCATTTTACTGGTAAAAATTTCCTGTGAAAAGTAAAACTTCCTTTCATCTATCTAACAGAGGAGTTAAATCACTAAATATCAGTACTAGTGAGTTTTTTTCTAGCTCTAAACATCTATGATCTGGGATCTATCTATATCTATATATCTGTATATCTGTATACCTGTATGCCTATATACCTATATATCTATATATCTATATATCTATATATCTATATATCTATATATCTATGTATCTATGTATCTATGTATCTATGTATCTATGTATCTATGTATCTATATATTTATATATCTATACTAGAGGCCCAGTGCATGACATTCCTGTGGGGGCGCGGAGAGAAAGGGGGTGAAAAAAAATGTATCTATGTCTATGTATCTATGTATCTATATATTTATATATCTATACTAGAGGCCCAGTGCATGACATTCCTGTGGGGGCGCGGAGAGAAAGGGGGTGAAAAGGGGTGTCCCTCAGCCCAGCATGTGTCCTCTCACAATCCAGGACCCCTCAGGTAGGGTCCCTAGGCCTAGCTGGCAATCAGGACCTATCAGGGCTTTCCTTCCCCCAGCTGCTGGCAGTTGGCCCTGCTCCCACTGTTGCTACTGCTTGCCATCTGTGCAGCACTGCCCCCACCCCTGCCACCGGTCGCCTCTCTCTGCGCAGCAGGCATGGGGTGCAATCGCTTGGCTGGCCTGGGCCTCCCTCTGCAGGGAGATCGCTGGCCAGTCCCACACACCTGCCACAGCATCGCTGGCCGGTGGCTTGGGCTTCCCTCTGTGGGGCAATCATGGGATGATGGTGGGGCCCCTAACCAATTGCATCACGCCCACCCTGGCTAGCCTGGCACCAGTGTCACAGCGTAGTCATCTGGAAGATCATCCAGATGGTCGTTCTTCTATTTGGTCATTTGGTCGATTTGCATATTACACTTTTATTATTATAGATATCTACATAGCTATAATGTATATAAATGTTATGTTTGTATACAGAGTATACAGAGAGTGATATCTAGACCTCTTATTGATGTCTATTAGTTTCATAAATATATAAGTTTCATATGTAAAAGTTATGTAGGTTTATCTCTATATGTAAATATATATTTTGGAAAAATATCTATGGGAAGAGAGAGGATGATGTCATTTACATGATTTAAGAAACAGATTTTTGCCAACAACCTTATCAATTGTCTGTACCCAGCCTGCCTGGTGGAGACTGTTCATTTATTTTTTCATTTGACAATATGACTATCTACTACATTGTCACCACAGCACTAGGCTCTAGAATAAAAGGTTAAATAAAATATGACCATTATTGAAGTCTTGCAACTAAGAGGCACAAAAGGATTTTATGCTTTTTCATTTCTAGGTAAGATGGGCCTCCTTAATCTACGTATAATTAAAGCATCTGCTGATGTTACCAATGTTGTCAGGTGACCAGCAGTCCTTGTTGCCTAATCTTGGACCAATCCTTCAATGAGCCCAATAGATGCTTATTCCAGATAAGATTCATGTTTGGTTTATTGCGTGGGAGCAATCTTCCCTTCCTAGTAAATGTGTCCTGGTTTCACCTAAAACTAGTCCCAGCTTGTTCTCCCTTTGTGGCTGGAAGCTCCCAGCATGCCACGTGGTTTTAACAAAGCTGTATTAAGAGAAAAGTGATTAAATTTTATTTCTAGGATATAAAAAAGAGGACAAACATGTCATGTTATAATTAAATTCATGTGCATTTCTATACATGATTTTTTCCTTTCTTGGTATTTGATTATTATCTTCCTCCTTTTGGACTAAAGAGTAAGACATGATGTATTAGTTATGACTCATTCAGAGAAGCAGAACAATGAGTGATAAAGGGTAGGCGTTTTATGATAAGGTTTAGAACTCACACCATGGTGGGAACTGGAGGGGGAACCCTTGCAATGCTGATGTCTCTGACTCTGGGTCGATCTTGAAACCATTATGTGTCAACCAGATTGAGGGGTGGGAAAAGGAGTCAGACATGTATAGCGGTAAGAAACTGAAATCAGAAAGGATGAACCCATTAGACTTTTGGAACCTATGAATGTCTCCCATCACTTGGACATTTATCCATGGATGACCTGGAATAGGAGCTAGCACCTGTCTCCATGGGCTGTGCATGTTCTTATTGCAGGACTCAGAGCAATAGAAGGAGAAGATCTGGCAGGATCAAGAATTGCTGTGGGTTCAGGTGCTGCCTATACCAATAATGTGATCAATGACAATGTACATATATCATTGATGATGTATATGAGCTATGGCAGCACCTGATCTCTCAATGACCTTCAGAGAGTAACAAAATAACTGTCTCCACTTCCACTTGTTAAACCTCATGCAAATATTGGCCAAAGAGACATATAAGGAGAGAATAAGAAGGGAAATATTAGTCTAATTTAGCTAAATGGACACAATGCAAGGCCACTGCAGTCTACTGCTTGTCAAATTGGTGCCTGTATGCACTTAACCATAGTGAACTTTGAAATAAAGACAATACAAAATTATGCTTTCAGCTAACATGATGCAGCTGTCTCATGTATAACTGAAAATATACTAACCCTGCCCCCAAGAGAGGATATAAAATTCTTTTATCCATCTTTGATATTCATTTATTTTCTGAGTTTTACTCCCCTTTTGAATATCCTATGGTTTTCATCCTGATATGTAAATTAATTAATATTTACACATCTTATGTTAGATGATAGGGAAACGGGGAAGAGGAAGAAAAACAACAACACTTGACTGGAAGCTCCCAGTATGCCACATAAACATAAACATTTATATTAATGTCAAAATAAGAACACATATCATAATTATTATAGTCCTCATGTCTGCAATGGGTCATATACTGATAGCTGATATTCGTAACTTTCTTTTTCCACTAGCTATTTTGCCCTCAGCAGTCAACTCAATTGATTATAGTTCCTCCCTAGTAGGGTGGCCCTAGCCTTTATTATTGAAGTGTTATGTGATCTGTCTTGCTTCTGTTAGATTGCTATAGTTTCCATTGATTTTAATCATAACATATGAAAACACTATCAAGTCACCCCTAGAGGATCTCCTACTTAACAGATATACCTCTCAATATTTGTGTTATGTTATAGCAACTCAGTTTTCTCTTGAGTTAAAATTAACAATCCCAGCCAAATAGTAATCTCCTCCTCACTGGTTTACTCACTGGAATGATGAGCCCAATGTGACCAGGTGGTAGCTTCAACTTTCTGATTAATAAAACTATTGCTGTGTGTCCTGAGGGAGGAAGAAAGAGGTACTCCTTCTTCAGTAATGAAGACCTCTAGTCCAGAGAAACTGAAAGTCATCAGGATTGGAAGCAAATATTTCAGTCATTACTAGATCTTCAGAGGTAAATGTTTAAGAAGCCATGCTCTTTCTACTTCTTGATTTCCACATCCATGAATATTGGCGAAAGGCGAAATAGCACCATATGTTGGCCACTGATTTAGAGCATAGATCACATTCTAGTGATATTATCCCAGCCCTACAAGGGCTGGCATCATGAATGAGTCTCCAAAAGGCCATTCTACTATTCTATCAGATTTTTAGGGTGATGGAAATATTGTAAGTCCAGTGAATTCTATGTCTATGGGCCCATTGCCACACTTCACTGACTATAAAATAATTTCTTTGGTCAGAAGCTATGCTATCTAGATTATTACGACTGTGAATAAAGTGTTTTATAAGTTCATGGATGGTGGTTTTGGCAGAAGTGTTACAGGCAAGAAGGCAAAATCATCTCCAGAATAAGTGTCTACTTCTAGTGAGAGCAAAGTGCTACTCTTCTATGATGGAAGTGGCCCAATATAATCAACCTGGTAGGTGGCTACCAGGTAGTTGGGTAAACCTTTCTGGGAATGCAATACTGAAGGATATTGTTGGTCTCTACTGTTGGCATGTTGGGCACTGTCACTAGATCAGCCGTGGTGAGTGTATTAGAGTTCTCCAGAGAAACAGAACCAACAAGATATCTATTTAGGAAGATATCTATTTTTAAGAAATTGGTCATGAAATTTTGGAGGCTGAGAAGTCCCACCATCTACCATCTGCAAGTTGGGGGTTAAGAAAAATAATTGTTTATCTTTATAAACTTAATTAAAATCAATTGCCAAGAGCAAAGAGGACAGGAGAAAATTGATGTCCCAGCTCTTACAATTAGGCAAGAGGGTCTGAATTCTTCCTTCCTTTACTTTGTTCTAATCATGCCCCAAAGAATTGAATAATGCCCACTCAAACTGGTTCACCAAATTAAATGCTAATTTAATTCAGAAAAATTCTCACAAACAAACCCAGAAATAATGTTTAGCCCAATATCTGGACACCTCGTGGTTTAGTTAAGTTGACACATAAAATGAACCATCACAGTGAGTGGAAATCCATGTTGCTAAGTACAAGCATAATCTACATTAGGCTGCCGCAGTCACTTCAATAGTTCATTGGGAAAGGAACATGATGGTTAGGAAAAGAGGCTGATTGATGTCCATAAAAGGATAGTTTTAGACATCTGCTTAATAAGGTCCTCTTCTGCGTGAGAGCATTTTTTGGTGAGCATTTATATGGAAAAGAAATATCTCTACATTCTGCCCATTTTCCACATACCTCTTTCCAAGGTCTCCTAATGAAGAACTTTCTAACTGTGTTCCTTCAAAATGCCCGATGGTCCAGCCAAACCATTAGTCACTGTCCATGAATCGGATACTTCTGGCTATCTCTCCTTATAATGTCAGGATCTGCTTAGATATATCACTTCCATTTGATTATGGAATGGTACTGTGCAAACCTAACTTTGTGGTTTTGTACCTTAAACAATCCCAATAAATGATGGGCAGCTCAAGTCACAAGATAACTTAGTGGCCAAAGATTAAGCACTCTGTCTGTGCCAGGGCCCAGTATTGAGCCAGCATCTGTATCTTTAAAAAAAAATTGTCCTGGCTGGAAGTGTGGACCCATGCACAAAAGGGTCTCAGGTTTGATTCTTTGTCAAGGGCACTTACTGTCCTGGCTGTGTGCAGGAGGCAATCAATCGATGCGTTTCTCTCACATCAATGTTTCTCCTCTCTTTCCCCCTCCCTTCCTCTCTTATACTCTCTCTAAAATCAATGGAAAAAATATCCTCAAGTGAGGATTAACAAAACAAAAACAAGTATAATTTTGCTCTAAAATCAAAGACCTGCATTCTCCTAGAGATTCTTGCTGAAGCTCCTTGCAGCGTGCCTGTCTGCCTCAGATGTTTCAAGCACTATCATAAGTGGATCATACAGCCTGATTGACGGGGCTGCTGGCTGACAGCCTTGCACATGTTGCAGCCTCTTCTTAACTGTGCCCCACTCAGTATGCTGACAAATAAAACATTTTTCTGAGCTGAGGCTAATGGACAAAACTGGAGTTTTAAAAATTCAGCAAGTTATATAGAAACGTATGAAGCCTTTAGAAAAATAGCTAGTCAGCTTTTTCCTGGCCAATAACATGCTCACATTGCTTTTTCTGATCACTTTGAGAGTTGTTTTACTTTTTCTTTTCTTTTCTTTTCTTTCCTTTCCTTTTCTTTTCTTTTCTTTTCTTTTCTTTTCTTTTCTTTTCTTTTCTTTTCTTTTCTTTTTTTTCTTCCCTCCCCCCTTCCTTTCCTTCCTTCCTTCCTTCATTCCTTCCACCTGAGACTCAGAGACATTGAATAGGCAGGTGGCCTCTTACATAAATAACGGCTTACCGTTTATCAGTCATGCACATACTTCAGTTATGGAGGCAGTCTTTTTTTTTTTAGTTTTCTATCAACCAAAAACCTTAGAGCATTTTTAAAGATTTCAGATAAACTTTATTTTTAAAACAAAAATTTATTTTTACAGAAAAGATGTAAAGATAGTAATAGAGAGTTCCCATATACCCCACATGCAGTTTTCCCTATTATTAATATGTTTTACTAGTATAGTCTATTTGTCACAATTAGTGAACCAATATTTATATATTATTATTAACTAATGTCCTTTCTGTAATTTTGTAATATTTCCTTAGTTTTCAACCTAATGTCCTTTTTTGTTTGTTTGTAATCAAGATCCCATGCAGGAAACCACAGTACATTTAGTTGTCCTGTGCACTTGGGCTCCTCTTGTCCTAGAAATTTGTTTTTGATAACCTTGAAAGTCTTAAAGTTATTGCTCAGGTATTTGGTAGAATGTCCTTCAAAGGGAATTTGTCTGATATCTTTCTTAGGCATCGATTGGGGTTATGTGTTCTTGGGAGAAAGACCATAGAAGTAAAATGCCATTATCATCTCATCTTCTCAAGGGCACATACTATCAACATGACATCACTCTAAAGCTTAACCCTGATCACCTGGCTGAGGCAGTGCTTCTTAGGCTTCTCCGCTATAGAGTTACTCTTTTACCCCCTTTCCAGTCTGTACCCTTAGGATGGAAGTCACCATGCAGAGCCCACACTTAAGGTGTGGAAAGTTTTACTTCCCACTCAGGTGGAGTGTCTACACGAATTATTCGGAATTCTTCTAAATGAGAAACTTATCTTTC
>NW_006296539.1:903603-904903 GCF_000327345.1 Myotis davidii
GAGGCCAGGTGCATGAAATTTGTACACGGGGAGGGGGGGGTTCCCTCAGCCCAGCTGGCACCATCTCCAATCTGGGACCCCTTGAGGGATGTCTGACTGCCGGTTTAGGGCCGATCCTGCAGGGATCACCCCTAACCACCAACCCCTGCCAACCTGATCACTCCTAACTGACTCTGCCTTGGCCTCTACCACCTTGGCTTTGTCCGGAAGGAGGACTGGATTACTGGAAGATGTCTGGTCAACCAGTCTAATTAGCATATTACCCTTTTATTAGTATAGATATTTTATTGTTTATAGTGTTCCATCTTTGACAATTTTAGTTGGCCTCTGGGTTCCTTTGGCACAGCACAATTATTGTGGGGTGTTTTGTTTTGTTTTTTTTTTAAAGAGTATTTCCTTACTTTCTGTCACTACAAGAGATTCCAGGATCATCTTGTATATTCCATGAAACAGTCCAAGTATTAGCTATTTCTCCAAAGGATCCTTGGTTCCTGTTATTGGAGAATAGTATTAGAAAGCAAGATCTGGGTGCTAGGTGTGCTCAATGCTTCTGTGGTGTCATTGTTTCTAGGCCCTCACAGCTGACAGAGAAAGAAAATATATTTCTGTAAACTAAACTGTATATGTACATATATCTATATAAGTAACCATCTACAGCTATATTAAGGTAAATATGAGTTTACACTAATGAACTCTAACCCATTACCACATGGATCATTACCCTTCTTCCCTTGCTTTTCTGCAAACTCCCACTCCAAATATGAGAAACCTGACTTCCATTATCTGTCATACATTTCCCTAATTTATTCTATTCTAGCCTATATGTGTTATGGACTGAATGATTTTGTCCTCTCAAAATTTATATGTGGGAACCCCAACCCCTAATGTGACTGTATTTGAGAATAAGGACCTTAAGGAGATAGTTAAGGTTAAATGAAATCATAAGGTTGGATACTAATCCAAGGTTGGACTCTTTTTATAAGAAGAGGGAGAGATCCCCTCCCCCACATCTCTCTCATTCTCTTTCTCTCTATGAGCACACACAGAGAAGAAGGCATGTGAGGACACAAGGAGATGGTGGCCAGACAGACCTCACCAGAAACCAGCCCTGAGGACATCTTGATCTTTGACTTCTAGTGTGAAAAAAACAGCTTGCTGTTTTGTAAGCCACAAAGTCTGTGGTATTTTGTTATGGCAGCCTGAGCAGACTAATACACATATAGTGGTTCCAGAATTGTTCACCACACATGTATTTCCTCACGACTCAACTTTATCAACTAAAGTGCTGTGCTTAGGCACG
>NW_006296539.1:906045-906601 GCF_000327345.1 Myotis davidii
ACGCAAGCAAGCAAGCCTCATGTTAGTTTCAAGCTGCCTGGCTGCCAGCTGCCATCTTGGCTGACAGTTAATTTGCATATCTCGCTGATTAGCCAATGAAAAGGGTAGTGGCCATACGCCAATTACAATGTTTCTCTTTTATTAGTGTAGATAATACACTTAGATTCTCTTGTCATAGCCCACATTCCATCCTAGGATTCCTCAACATCCAACACTTGTACACGTATTAAGGTTTACTCTTTATGTTGTAAAATATAACAGATTTTGACACAGGCATAGTGTCAGATAGCCACCATTATGGTATCAGACAGATAGTTTCATTGCCTTGAAAATCGCCCTGTGCTTTACCCATGCATGAACTTCGGGCAACCTCGGATCTGTTAACTGTCTATGGTTTGCCTCTTCCAGAATGTCATAAATCAAATCCTGCAGTTGTCAGTCTACTTTATTTCACTTAGCAATATGAGTTTAAGAATCGTCTGTGACTTTGCAGGCTTCATAGTGTGATAACCACATTTTCTAGTTTCTGTATTTCATGCTTTGACATATTTTGAGG
>NW_006296539.1:906704-930762 GCF_000327345.1 Myotis davidii
TGCCTTCCTTTGAAAACCACAATAAAGGCTCTTGTCCACATTTTCTCCTCACTCTTTGCCTCCTAACGACCCCGGTGCTTCCCCATGTGCCACCCTACCCCCATGCTGTGCCATGGCGCTCCTCATGAGATCTGTATAACAAGTTATCGAGTCCATGGCAGTTGTCGTCTAATCTGATGGTCTTGCCAAACCTGAATAATAATAAAACCTACCCTTTAAAACACATAGTTTATTTTTTTAACACGCTGAATAGTATTCCATTATATGGGATTCCTACAGTTTGTTTATCCATTCACCTACCAAATTACCCATTAGTTGCTTTAGTTTGGGGCAATTATGAATAAAGCAACTGTAGATATTCATGTGGAAGTTTTTGTGTGGAGGTTTTTTTCTTTTGTTTTCTTTTGAAATCTGTTGGGTAACTATCTTTGAGTGCAGTTACTGAATTATATGGTAAGACTATGTTTTGCTTTGTGAAAAACTCCCAAATTGGCTGTACCATTTTGCATGCACACCAGCAGTGATGAGCGTTCCTGTTGATCCTCATTTGGCCAGAAATTGGTATTTTTATTATTTGACAACTTTAGCCATTCTAATAGGTGTGTTCATTTAAGTTGCAGTTCCTAGTGAAAAATGAGTCACCATCTTTAATACACATATTTGTCATCTGTATGTATGCTTTGATGAAATGACTGCTCAGATCTTTTGCCCATCTTTTAATAGTTTTAAAAATTTTCTAATGGCCGGGACTGGTTTGGCTCAGTGGATAGAGCGTCGGCCTGCAGACTGAAGGGTCCCGGGTTCGATTCCGGTGTGCAGGAGGCGACTGAACGATGTTTCTCTCTCATCGATGTTTCTAGCTCTCTATCTCTCTCCCTTCCTCTCTGTAAAAAATCAATAAAATATATTTTTAAAAAAATGTTCTTATGGTTGATTTTTTGCATATTTTAGCTACAAGTACTTTATCAGATATATGTTTTGAAAATATTTTTCTCCCAGTTGTTGGTTTGTATTTTCATTCTGTTGGCATTGTATTTCATAGAGCAGATCATACTAATTTTAATAAAGTCCAACTTATTACTTTTTCTTTCATGGATCCTGCTTTCTTGTTTTGTGCCTTAAAAAAATCACAAAACTTGGGGCCACTATGATTTTCTGCTGTGTTTCCTTCTAAAAGATTTATAGTTTTGAATTTCACATTTAGGTCTGTGACCCTTTTGAGTTAACTTATATAAAAAGTATGAAGTCTTTGTCAATATATTTTTTAAATTTTGCATATGGATGTCCAGTCATCCTAGCAGCCTTTGTTGAAAGGCCATGTTTTCTCTAATTGAAAAAAAAGAAACTTTATACACATAGTAGGCACTTAGGCATAACATATTCAAAATACAGAAAATCAAAGACACAGGGGAAATCTTGAAAGAAGCCAGCAGGGGAAAGAAGCCTTACTTACAGAGGAACAAGAAGAAGAATTACATTGGATTTCTGTGAAGAAGCCACGCAGGCAAAAAGCTAGTGGAATAAAATATTTATTGTGTTCAAAGAAAAAAAACACACCAACCTAGAAAAATGTATTCTGCAAAATTACCTTTCAAAAAAGACAGGGAAACAAATAGTTTCTCAGACAAACAAAATCTGAGAAAATTGCACATAAGGAGACTTGATTTTCAAGAATGTTTACAAGTTTTCTTTAAAACTTTTAAATAAAGGAAGGACTATGATATAGGATAGAATCCTAGATCTACATGAAAAAGGAAGGGTGTTAGAGAAGGAATAAATGATGGTCAAATAAAATAATTTATTTTACTTATTCTTAATTGATCCAACAGATAACAATAATAGCAACAATGCATTGTGTGATTATAGCTTATGGATAAGTTATATGAGCAAAAACAGTGTTCTAAGAGATGGAAAGGGTGAGTTGGGAATACTCTGTTATAAGGTACTAGGGGCCCAGCCCATGAATTCATGCACCTTGAAAGGAACTGTGGGCGGGCCCAGTCCATGAATTCATGCACCTTGAAAGAACTGTGGGCTGTGAGGCTGCGGTGGGCACAGGGGCAAGTCTCAGCCCATCCTCTGCACCCCCACCAGGCCCCTCCCATCATGGCCCCCAGTCCCCTGTCTGCCGGCAGCCCCGCTGCCACTGCCACTGCTCCCACGCCCTGATGGCGCTGACCCCACTCCCACCCTCTGATGGCGCAGAGTGATTAGGGTTGGCAGCAGCAGCAGGTGCAAGCGGGGCAGTGCTGTCAAAACGTGCAAGCCACAGCTGCTGCCCTGATTGCCGCTCAGGAGCAGGGGGAGGTGGAGAAGTCTTCAGGGTCAATCGGGCCTGGCAGCCACCACTCACACCCACTGATGGCGTTGTGAGATTGGGACCAGTGCTGGGTTTCAGCAGCAGGGGCAAGCAGTGGCTCTGATGCCAGCAGCCGGACAAGACCACATGAAAAGCAAAGAATTTTCAGGAACCACTAGAGGCTCGCCCTGATGACAGCGAGGAGCACCTCACCTTTGTCTGGCACCTCCGTTCACCTGCTCCACTATACTGCTGCAGCTGATACCCGCTATGTATCGCACTCTGCTGCCTGCTGCCCACACCCACCATGTTCCATGCACACCCCCTAGTGGTCACTGTACATCATAGCGACCCGTTGTTTGGTTGTTCTGCCATTCGGTTTATTTGCATATTAGCCTTTTATCATATAGGATTTGTACAACCCATTAAGTAGTATGATGTAATTTGAAAGTAGACCTGAATCAGTTGTGAGTATATATTGCAAGCTCAATGGTAACTTTTCAAAATTTTAAAAAGAAATATAACTGGTACACTAAGAGAGAAGACAAAATAGATGGCTGATGCCCGCTAAGTATCGCGCTCTGCTGCCTGCTGCTCACACCCACCATGTTCTACGCACACCCCCTAGTGGTCACCGTACATCATAGCGACCGGTTGTTCGGTTGTTCTGCCATTCGGTTTATTTGCATATTAGCCTTTTATCATATAGGATTTGCACAACCCATTAAGTAGTATGATGTAATTTGAAAGTAGACCTGAATCAGTTGTGAATATATATTGCAAGCTCAATGGTAACTTTTCAAAATTTTAAAAAGAAATATAACTGGTACACTAAGAGAGAAGACAAAATAGAACCATATAAAATGTTCAACTAAAACCAGAGAATACAAAAGAGAAAGCCAAAAAAGAAAATAAAAGACAATGAAGAAAAAAACAATAACAAACAATATAAATATTAACCAAATATATCAAAAATCACTTTAAATGTTAAAGGTCTAAATGCATAAATTAAAGGACAAAGATTTTCATAAGAAATAAAAAATAACAACACTCAGTGTATGTTGTGTACAACAAACCTATTCTAAAGACATAGTTATTTGACTATTGTAAATAACACTGGAATGAACATAGGGAGGCATATTTTCTTTTGAATCAGAGTTTCAAGTTTCTTTGGATCAATTCTGAGAAATGAAATGCTGGGCATAGGCAGTACCATTTCTAATCTTTTGAGGTAACGTCATGCTACTTTCCTCAGAGGTTGCACCAATCTGCATTCCCACCACCAGTGTACAAGATTCCCTTTTCTCTACATCCTCACCACCACGAGATTGTCATAAGGAATAAAAAATAACACTCAGTGTATGATGTATACAACAAACCTATTTTAAAGACATAATTATTTGACTATTGTAAATAACACTGGAATGAACATAAACTGATATCTCATTGTGGCTTTAATTTTCATTTCTCTGATTATTAGTGACGTTGAGCATCTTTTCATATGTCTATTGGCCACCTGTATGTCCTCTTTGGAGAAGTGTCTATTCAGGTCCTTTACCTGCTTTTTAATTGGATTGGGGGGGTTGGTGTTGAGTTTTATGTACAGATGATGTGGACTACTTTCCTCCGTGGTTGTACCAATCTGCATTCCCACCACTGTTGTGTACAAGGATTCCCTTTTCTCTACATCCTCATCAACATATTTTCATTGATTTATTGACGATAACCATTCTGAGAGATGTAAACTGATATCTCATTGTGGTTTTAATTTTCACTTCTCTGATTATTAGTGATGCTGAGCATTTTTTCATATGTCTATTGGCCACCTGTATGTCCTCTTTGGAGAAGTGTCTATTCAGGCCCTTTACCTACTTTTTAATTGGATTGGGGAGGTTGGTGTTGAGTTTTATGTACAGATGATGTGTTATAGCACCTGAAACCAGTGTCACCCCAATAAATTCAATAGAAAGGGAAAAATAAAAAAGATTGTGTAGAAAAAACAAACAAAAAAACCAAAAAGACATAATTATTTGAAAAGTAAAGGGATGAAGAAAGTTATACCCTGCTAACAATAGTCAAAAGACAGAAAGAATAATTATATTAATATCAGATAAAGCAGCCTTCAGAACAAGGAAAGCCATCAATGGTTTCCAGAGGTTCAAAAGGAAAGAGGGAGGGAATGAGTCGATGGGGCACTGGGGACTCTGAGGGCTGTGACACTATTCTGAATGATAATGTAATATAAATACACGACATTCATTTGTCAAAGCTCACAGAGCTAAGAAACACAAAGGATGAACCCAAATGTAGACTATGGGCTTTTGTTGATAATGATGGTTCATCAATTGTAACAAATGCACCCTATTAATGCAAGGTATTAGTAGTAAGGGACACTTTATGGGGGAGTCAACTCCCCCATATGTGAATTCTGTACTCCAGACTGCAACCGGCCTCTCCACCTGCCCCAGTGCCTGTAGACATGAGGTAACTTTCTGTTTCAGAGAGCTAGGGGAAACTGTTTTCTAGATCCCTTGTCCTCCCCTCCCCCAGCCCAACTGGTCTTCCTGGGTTGCTGGGTATCTGTTTACCTTAGTGACAGAACACTGGAAGGTTCTGAGTGGCCAATTGTAGCCCACAGGACACTGGCACTTGGAGGCAGAGCTGTGAGCCCGACCAGCCACGGAAACCTGCTGTCCGCCACCACATCCACCTTCCAGAGGGTCCCGGAGCACCTGTGCGATGCTGGAGATTTCTGAGAGCTTGAGACACGTCCCAGGTCTCCGTACTTTCCCTGGGAGATCCTGGTCTGTGCTGTGTGTGGGTGTCTTTGATAGTGAGGAGATGGCACACTTTAGGAATGTGAGGGCACTAGACTAACGGTGTTCTGCCCCAATGAAATCTGTGGGAGATGTTGTAAGAATATTGAACCAGTGACATGTGCCGAGGACTCCCTCAGGCTGCCTGCGGTGGAGGCCAGGCCTTGTGCTTGTTGGCACTGAACACAGAACTGAGCAGGTTGTCGCTTCAGGACAAGGTCGACTCTCTGCAAATGTATGGATGAGCCAGTCTCCTAAACTTTCCCAGCTGACATGAAAACCCATCTTTAAAGTGTCTGAGATCCATGAACGCTTCAGAGAAAATAATGAATGATTTAATGAAACACTCATTTTTCAGAAAGTCCACAACTGCTCCACCGATATGAGGTGGAATTAGTGAGTCTAGGCAAAGGACTAGAAGGAAGACAGGCTGGAGTGGCCGAACACACAAACGGAGCAGGTCCTGAAGGATAAAATCAGCCAATTAATATCAGAGGCTGAAAAACTGCTACAGGCCATCCCGTCTCCTGACTTCCTTAGAAGTCACTTAAGTCACATGAAGCAGAAAACTGTGAGCACCCCGTCCTTCGGTCGCACGTTGACCTGAAGGGTGTCCCTGATAATGCCGCCTTCAATGTGTCCCCTCAAGTCCTGAAGAAGAACATCATGAAATAGCCAGGCAATTGTGGGAAGAAAAGCAAGTGAAGGAAGAGCTCTCAGGACAGATAACCAATCTCCAACTTGAGGAAGCAACTTTGCAGCATGAAAGTTCAAACCCCGCTTAAGAAAGCTGGAACACAGCCATGGGGTGGAGAGAAAGCGCATGGAGGTGAGGAAAGAAAATGATCACAACAGGCGAATGCTGGCCAAGGTCGAGTCCAAGGTCCAGCCTGTCCCAAGTGGCCCTGTTGCTCCTGTTGCTCCACCCACAGCCCACAGAGACCCAGAGGAGTCAGGGGATCCCATGGGTCATTAGGCCCCGCAGGAAGGAGGAGGGAATTACGGTAAGAGCTCAAGAATCCAGGGTCACCTGAAGGTTTGCCTCAGTTTCCACAGCAGCTGGGTCCTGGACATCCACAATCATGGTAGTGTATGTGCATTGTTTTCTCTTTAAAATAATAGTAATTTTGATTACTCTCTTTTTAGTTTAGCTACAGTTATTTAATTGGTGCTACAGTTCCTCCTATTCAAGCAGATATAATATAATTTTAAGTTAGTATTTAAAAATAAATATTCATTTAAAAAAAAGAAAGGCCACCTCTCCTCCATTGCACCTTTGTCAGACTACTTACCTCTATTTGTGTGGGCCTATATCGGCTCTCTTTATTCTATTTTATTGATCTACTAGAGGCCCGATGCACAAAATTCATACAAGAGTAGGCCTTCCTTCCCCTGGCTACTGGCACTGGCTTCCCTCTGGCACCAGGGACCCGGGCTTTGTCCAGAAGGCCATCTGGAAAGCTGTCCAGTCTAATTAGCATATTATGCTTTTATCATATAGGATGTGTCTAGTCTCTTGCCAATACAATGCTGTCTTTATTATTTTAAAAAATATATTTTTTTTATTTTCCAATTATGGTTAATATATAATATTATATTAGTTTCTGGTGTATCATATTGTATTATTGTAGCTTCATGGTAACTTTTGAAATAGGATAGATTGTGTACTTAAACTTTATTCTTTTTCAGAATTGTGTTTTATTCTATGCATTTTGCTTTTCTATATGACTTTAAAATTAACATTAATATCTATAATATAGTTTGCTAGGTTTGAGATTGTGTTGAATCTATAGGTCAAGTTAAGAAGAATTGACATCTTACTACTGTCCAGCCTATCAGTCCACAAGCATGTAATAGCTCTCCATTTAGTTAGATCTTTCTTCTTGGATATTCTAATTTTTAAAAAAATTCTTTACTTTTTTTCCCTCACACTTCAGGTGAGGAAGTTTATGCTGACCTATCTTTAAGCTCACTAATTCTTTCTGCTCAGTGAGCCTGTCAGAGATGCTCTTCACTTAGGTGGAGGTGTAGTGATACTTAGTATTTCCTTTAGTTTTTTCTTACAGCTTCCATTTCTTTTTTGCCTATCAGCTCCTGCATGTTGTCTATATTTATTACAATTACTTTAAATTCTCTTTCTGGTAATTCCAGAAGCTGAGTCCTATCTGAATCTGATTATGATTATGATGCATGCACTTTCTCTTCAGCCTGTGTTTTACTCTTGCCTTTTACCATGGTTTCTTTTTTTTTTTTATAAGCTAGAGAATTTTTTGAGTAGTAGAAACTGAGGTAAATAAGCCTCTTGTGTGAACTTTTATGCTAATCTGGGTAGATGTGTTTAATATTTTCTCCAGCTATTGGTGCTAGGGTCTTCAAATTCCTATTGTGTCTCATGTCTCTCTGTTTTCTTTTGGTTTCCCTAAGAACACTATCCTATTTAATAAAAGGCTAATATGCAAATAGACTGAACAACAGAACAACCAGAACAATCAACACAACTGAAATAACGGGTCGCTATGACATGCAATGACCACCAAGGGGGGATGTGTGGAACATGGTGGGCATTGGCCATGGCAGGATGGTGGAGCAGGTGAGCGGGGGTGCCAGACCAAGGTGGGGCACCAGTTGCTGTCATCGGGACAAGCCTCTGGTGGTTACTGAAAATTCTTTGCTCCTACATGCCACGGTCCCGCCCGGCACTCACACCTACTGCCGGCACCAGCCCTGCTTGCACCCACTGCCAGTGCTGGAACTGCTGCTCACACCTACTGCCAACACTGGGTCTGCTCACACTGGTCTTGATCACTTGGCGCCATCACGTGTTCCCTGAGGGCTTCTCCACCTCCCCGTGCTCCTGAGGGGTGATCAGTGAGTGTAGCAGTCCCCACTTGCACCTGCTGATGGTGCTAGCCTTGCTCTCACCCACTACTGGTGTCTGCCCCAATTGCTCCATGCCATCAGTGAGTGTGAGCAGGGCTGGCACCGTCAGCATGTGGGCGTGGTGGTGGCGGAAGCAGGGCTGCCAACAGGCAAGGGATCCGGGGCTGTGGCAGTAGGGGCCAGGCAGGGGTGCAGAGGATGGGCCAAGACCTGTCCCTGTGCCTACTGTAGCCTCGCAGTCCACAGATCCTTTCAAGGTGCACGAATTCATGCATTCCATCTCCCCCTGGTCCTGAGGGGTCATCAGTGTAGCAGCCCCCACTCGCACCTGCTGATGGCTCTAGCCTTGCTCTCACCCGCCACTGGCGTTTGCCCCAATTGCTCCATGCCATCAGTGAGTGCGAGCGGGGCTGGCACCGTCAGCATGTGGGAGTGGTGGTGGCGGAAGCAGGGCTGCCAACAGGCAAGGGACCCGGGGCTGTGGCAGTAGGGGCCAGGCAGGGGTGCAGAGGATGGGCCAAGACCTATCCCTGTGCCTACTGCAGCCTCGCAGTCCACAGTTCCTTTCAAGGTGCACAAATTCATGCACTGGGCCCCTAGTCTTAGATAAAGCCTATGTCCTATTGCTCTTTAAGCTGTATTATGCTCTTATACCACCATTATTATACTAGAAACTCATTGATGTTATATAGGTATGGGTGAGGAGAAGCATTCTATAATCATATGATTAAATTCTAGTCTTTTAGTTGGATTGTCTCCTTGGACTGTGACCTTCACAAGTGTTTCTTAGTTTCCTCCTCTTCAGGTTAAACAGAAAGTCTAGAGGGGGCTTGATTCAGAGAATGACCTTACTCTACATGGGATAAGGCTCTGGTAAACCTTTTATTCTGGAGAGTAGGTCCTGGGTATATTTCACAATATAATTCCTTCCTGACCCGTGACAGAGCCACATTTTTTGGATGTTCACAATGAGAACCTTGTGTGTTTCACGAAAATAAAGCCCAGGGAAGTTTGCCTTCCAAGAGTTTCTATCTTGCATGCTTGTCTACATTCAGTTTCCAAGAATTCATCAAAGTTGTCATTTAAGTGTTCTTATCAGTTTATGTCCCCAGAGGCTTCTGCTTAGGGTAGGCAAATATCAGTCTCCCGTCTCTTCAGATTTTATGGTGACAGCTTGCCACAAAACTTGTCTTATGCACCAAAGAAAGGACATTGGTTAGCAATCTGTTCACCTTTTAATTTTATGAGGATGGGAGTGACAACCTCGAAGCTCTTTACAGGCCATAGGTAAAAATGGAAGTTGTGGTCATATAGGTTTAATTGCTCACATTTTAATTGTTTTTGATATAAAATTGTAGTGCTGAGTAAATGTGCTTTTACTTCTTAAGGACTATATCATCTACCCTAAGAAATTAGAATCACTGTATAGTATTATTTTTTTTACTAGATGTTTTATTTGAATTTATGATTTTTAGTAAAAAAAAATTACTGCTTCCCTCCTGCAGCCCCCTAAATGCTATACTTAGCCATTACCTTTCTTTGAACTGAGGTACTTATTTCCAAGATGTTTTCCAAGTTGTTAGAAATCTTGATCCCACAATTGACATGCTTATCTAGTTTGGATATAACTCTGGGATGTGGCTTCAAATTTTGGTAACTAAGGAAAGTGGTTTTCCCATAAAGTTTATTTTTTATCTTATAAAAGTTAAATTTGCTGAGGAATAAAGGAAAAATAGGCCAGAAGAACTAAAATCTAAGAACTGATAAAAGTTATGATGGGAACACTTGCAACTTTTTATCTCTGTGGCAAATCATACATAAGTGTCTTTATTAAATGAAATTACTGCCTACCAGATCATAACATCACATGATATAATTTCCCTTTACTACAGAACTTCCTATGACTCACAGATATGAACTACCTTGTGTTTAACTTCTTTTTCTAATACAAGCCAAGAGCCAAATTAGTTATTAAGCTTTCAGGAAAATAAACCACATTGTCTTTGCTTTCATTATCTTTAAAACCACTAATTTAACTTGATGTTATTTCTTTCTTTCCAAATAAGAATTTCTTGCCAATTTTGATAAAAATCCAAAGCAATTGGCAGGCACTGATATTTCCTCCCTCCTCTGCATGTCTCATGAAAATGACCTACCAATATGGCTCTGTGTAATTTCCTTCTCCATCTTTGGAACGGTTAATAACATTAGTACTGTTTTAAAAAGTAGAAGTTTCACCTGCTTATCAGCTAGCTTGGCAACAGTTGACCAGACAATATTTAATACTCAAACATCCTGGTTACAGAAACTTTACTTCAATTGTACCCTTGGTTGTAGAATATCAGACTTTTATCTGTATTTTTGATAGTATAATAACGATGGTTCTAATTTATTAAGCAACTCTACTCTTCTAGAAATTTTCTTATATAATTTGCTCATTTAAATTTTGTTATAATTTGATTAATTAGAACATTAACAGCGCTAAGATTCATCATGTTCACCCTCATATGACTAGATGAATTGAGCACCACCATCCCTTTTTAAAGATGAAAAAAGTAACTGTCTAGAGATTAATTACCTTCCTCAAGATAGTCCAGCTAGCAGTCAACAGAATTGAACTATAAACCAGGTTGCTATGCTGTGCAAAGTGATGTCAAATCACTTCACTTTGCAGGAGGCCAGCAGTTTCCAGTGGAAAGTGAGCATTTCATTTGGAATAGCAAGCATAGAAGCAATTTTTAGTTACAGAGACTGCAAAAAAAAAAAAAAATTAGATTCTTCTACCAGGGTACCAAAAGAAGTGCAACTAGTGATCAAAACAGAACAAGTTCCCATGACCAAAATTATGACTTTATGTTTCTTGGATAAGGAAAGATGTGAGCAAATTTCTTGGTCTCTGGAATATTTTTTTCTTCCCTTTCCCTTCCCCTCCCTCCCCCGCTCCTTCCCCCCTTTCCCCTTTCTTTCCCTTTCCTTTCCTTTCCTTTCCTTTCCTTTCCTTTCCTTTCCTTTCCTTTCCTTTCCTTTCCGAACACCATATATGCTTTTATTAATTTGTATCTTCTTCAACTTCTTCCTGTCTTCCTTCCTATCTTTCACTTTCTTCCACTTCTTTCTTTCTTTCTTTCTTTCTTTCTTTCTTTCTTTCTTTCTTTCTTTCTTTCTTTCTTTCTTTCCTTCCTTCCTTCTTTTCTTCTTTCTTTCTTTCTTTCTTTCTTTCTTTCTTTCTTTCTTTCTTTCTTTCTTTCTTTCTTTCTTTCTTTCTTTCTTCTTTCTTTTCTTCTTTCTTTCTCTCTCTTCTTCTCCCATCACCCCCCTCCTTTTATTTTCTGTGTACTGAAAAATTATATGGGAAAATCGCATTTGGCCAAGTGAGTTTGCAGTTGTCAATGTGATAAATTTTGAGTAAGAACATGAATCAGCATATTATGGTCCATTGTCAAATCCTGCCTGCCACCTGTTTATGTATGGCCACATAAGAATAATTTTTATATTTTTAAGTGGTTTTAAATTGCAAACAAATATATTGTGACACATAAATATTATGTGAAATTTAAATTCACATGACCAATAATGTTATGAACCAATGTCACCCCAATAAATTTAAATAAGTAAATAAATTCATTATCCACAAATATAGTTTACTGAAACACAATAATACTCATTTATTTACACATTGTTTCTGGCTTCATTCCCATGACAATGAAGAACAGAGTAGTTTCAATGTAGACCACATAGTTTATAAAGCCTGAATTATTTACTATCTGGCCCTTTATGGAAAACTTTGCCAACCTCTCTTTTAAAATAATTTCAGTTTTCAATTACAGTTGGTTTATAATATCAAATTAGTTTCAGAGGTATAACATACTGATTAGACATTTAAATATCTTTTTTAAAATATATTTTTATTGATTTCAGAGAGGAAGAGAGGACAGATAGAAACATCAATGATGAGAGAAAATCATTGATGGGCTGCCTCCTGCATGTCTCTCACTGGGGTTCAAGCCTGTAATTGGAGCATGTGCCCTGACTGGGAATTGAACCATGACCTCCTGGCTCAGAGGTCAGCAACTCAGCCACTGAACCACACCTGCTGGGCATACATTTATATATCTTACAATGTGATTACCCCAATAAATCTAGTACCCATATGACACCATATATAATCTTATCTAATAAAGAGGGAATATGCAAATTGACCATCATGCCATAACAGTCAAGATGGCTGCACCCACAGCAGAGGCTGGGATTCTGTAAACAAGATGGCTGCGCCCAGAGAGGAGGCCGAGTTCCTGTAAAGAGCCTTAACCAGCAGGGACTTGAGGCTGTGTGGTGTTGGGCGGGAGCAGGGGACCTCAGGCTGTGCCCCTTGCACAGCAGGGCTTGATGGGGGACCTCAGGCTGTGCCCCATGCCCCAGTGCCGGGCCATGGGACCTGAGGCTACATCCCCAGCCCAGCAGGGTTTGACAGGGGACCTCAGGGCACACCCTACACCTGACAGGGCTTGACAGGGGACTCAGGGCACACCCTATACCTGGCAGGGCTTGACAGGGGACCTCAGGTCATGCCTTCTGCCCCAGAGCCAGGCCAGGGGACCTGGGGCTGCACCCCCTGTCTGTCAGGACTTGATGGGGACCTAAGGCATCCCCCTTCCCCAGCCCAGGCCGGAGTACCTCAGGCCATGCACCCCATCCCGGGCCAGAAGACCTGAGGCTGCACCCCCCTGCTGGTGGGGTTTGGTGGGGACCTGAGGCCATGCCACCTGGCTTGGGCCAGGGGACCTCAAGATGCACCCCCTGGCACAGGCCGGGGGACCTGAGGCCACACCCCCAACCTGACGGGGCTTGATGAGGTGTGGATCTAGATTCTAGCCCAATGGGGTTGGGGCCGGCCGGGTCGGGGTCTTGTGCAATTTTGAGGTGCACGTGGATGGGGACTTGACTCTGGTTCCAGTGGCACACCCCAGACTCTGACAGGAGGAAGATTTTCATATACATTTTACTAATTTTCTTTCATTTCTGACACTTCTAATATAGGGAAAAGGCAAATAGCAATATTAAAATATTTCCTCTAATTAATTCCCTTTTAATGTGCACAAATTTCGTGCACTGGGTCATTAGTTATTATAATATTATTGACTTTATTCCTTAGGCTATACTTTACATCTCAGGGCTATTTTGCAACTACCAGTTTGTACTTCTTCATCCCTTTTCTTTTTTAGCCTATTCCCACAACCTCACTGTCATCTGGCATCTATCAAATTGTTCTCTATATCTATGAGTTTGGTTTTGGTTTGCTTGTTTATTTTGATTTTTCAATTCCACATATAAGTGAAATCATATGGAATGCTGACCTGTTTTTTTAGAGAGCTAATTTTCCTCCAAATTTTCACAAATCCTTGGAATTTCAGCATTAGAACTTCTTATTTTGGATGGAGGGATTATTGTTTATTAAAATGAAGATTTATCTACATGACAAATATTAATTTAGACTTAGCAATATTTTATTGATTAGATCCTAACTTGCATCTAATGAATAACTAGGATTAATAGTTGAAAGATTTGGGAGAGAATAAGGTTTCTCTAGCCCATTGTAACAACATGGGACAGACAGGCTCTGAGTGGGTTGGTGAACATAGACTGAGACATACAAAACAAAGACATTTACTTGGCATTCAACCCAGGTCTATCATGGGCATGATCACAGATAACTTTCTTTTCCTGCTACACATTTTTTAAAGAACTGAATCTAATGACATTATTATACTATTAGCCTTATTCCTATATCAAATTGCCACTTGTAATAATTAACTTCCTATCAGGTTTTTTGTTTTTGTTTTTTCAGGAGGTGATAGGGTGTTGACCCAGCCCAAACAGCTTTGATATGGTTCCCTTCAGGCAGCAATAGGAAGTGATGACCTAAAAAAACATAGTAATCCAACTTTCACCTCTTCTATCCCAACTTACAAGGTTGAATCTTATGGAATTATCATTGAAAAAAATTTTTCAAATTTCAATAACAATCGTAAGATGCAACCTAGTGTTTTAATTATGAGAAGGTCCCGTGGAATGGGGAAGGGCTGAGTAATTCTCTATCTTTGTATATTGCTGGGAGAGTGGGTTGCAAATCAGATATTGGTCTCTCCTACTGCCAGTAGGTAGGTGGAAACACTTGCTTTGCTACTGTCTATTTGTATCTTGAGTCACAGGTCCCTGCAACATCTATCATGTATACCTATTTTCTAAAAACCTAGTGGACCAGAATAAATGCTTTTATTAATTTGGCAGGAGATGTTCTATTATGATGGCAGTCATATGATCAAATGTGTGTGTGTGGTGGTGTCCAGATCTTTAATCATTTCCTAAATTAGGTATAGAACATGTCCAGATTAATTGGACATTAATTAATTTATGAACAAAATTTCATGGATCTCATATTGACTACTTATCTAAAATTAGAGGCAATTGAAATGAATTCTTAGGTGTTTCATAAGATTCTTTTTTAATAGTCCTACCTCTGTAATTCCTCATAACATCCTTCTTCTTTCATCTCTACTCTGCATGGAGTCACTTGTCACTGCAGATTTTCTCATATTCTAATTTTTTTCTTTAGTTTTTCATTAATTCTGGGCTGCTGCTACTGGTTTAAATTGTGCTTTTATTTTTTACAGATGACTCAATGTTTACAGATCTTTGGATGGAGAAAGAAAGTGCCTGGCTGGTTGGCTCAGGAAAGAGAGTTGGGGCAGTGTGAACCTTGAGAGAGGAAGAAAGAATTTCTAATTCTTTCATGCAATGGGCTTCTAGAGAGAACCACTATGGTTAAATTTACACAAAACCTGTCTCTCTACCTCTGCTGCTCACAACCCAGACACATGGCTTATGAGAAGTACATCCCTCAGCCAAGCCAGGGGAAGGAGCAGCAGAGAGTGTTAAGTTAACCTACTGGTGATTTTTGCTTCTTCCATTAGACCCAAGTGATGGTTGCCTTCTCTATGCTCAAGGGTAGATAACAACTACAGATATTTATGCTTATGATTAAAATTCACAGATGAGATCATTGGTCAGTTTACCTAAAATGCTGTTTTTACTGTTTAACAGTAAAGCAAATCTATTGACCCCTATTGTTACCCTAACATCATTATTTAAAACACTAGAGTCCTGGTGCACGAAATTCATGTACTCGGGGGGGTCCCTCAGCCTGGCCTGCACCCTCTCACAGTTGGGGAGCCCTCAGGGGATGTCCAACTGCTGGCTTAGGCCCACTCCCCATGGAGCCCAGCTTCTGGCTGAGCAGTGCTCCCTCTGTGGGAGCCCAAAGACCACCTGGGGGCAGCTCTTGCGTTGAGTGTCTGCCCCCTGGAGGTCAGCGTGCGTCATAGCTACCAGTCGTTCTGCCATTTAGTCAATTTGCATATTAGGGTTTTATTATATAGGATTGGTTAGCAACTGTATAAAAAAATGTAATTTTACTGAGGACATCAGTAAAGATTTGAAAAACAATGGGTTGGAGATTTCTCTTGTCATCTTAGAAAGGAAGATTCAAATTGTAAAGATGTCCAGTCTGTTCTTATTAATATATTCATCTAATTTAATTCTCATAAAAATTCCATAAGATTTTGTTGAAATTTGATAAAATGTTTCTTATCCTCATTAAGAAGCTTAACAAGTATGAAAGTAGGGGCTTAGATTTTGATAAAGAATGAAGTATAGAAAGTAGTGCCTAGAAGGTGTTAAAACCTATCAACCTACAATAGTGATTTCAACAGATATATCAGTGGAGCTAAAGTAAAAAATTGAGAAACAGACAGAATTTAATATTTTCAAAAAGTGATATTGCAAATGAACCTTGTTGGTATTGGCCTTTGGGATGTCCCTATTCCTTATACATTTGGATAAGGTTCAAACGGAAGAATTAAAGACATATATATAGAAAAATTCCCATAAATCACAACCAGAATAAAAATTGTGCCTATGCATATACATGTGTGAATGTATTTTTGATGTCCTTTAGGATTTTTAAAAGCATGATAAAGGCAGAAAGCATAAAAGAGAAAATGAATTTGCTTATACAAAAATAAGTTATACATGTTTAAAACAACCATGAAGAAATAAAAATGCAAATAAGGTTTTGTGGGAAATATCATGTTGTTAGACAAACAACATGATATATAGATGTAGTCTAACATATTATATACATATACATATACATGTATATATGCCTTAAGATTTATATATTTAGATATGTTTTAAAAATATAGATATAGCCCTAGCTGGTTTGGCTCAGTGGATAGAACATTGGCCTGTAGACTGAAAGGTCCCAGGTTGGATTCTAGTCAGGGGCACATGCCCAGGTTGCAGGCTTGATCCCCAGTAGGTGGCGTGCAGGAGGCAGATGATCAATAATTCTCTCTCATCATTGGTACTTCTCTCTCTCCCTTCCTCTCTGAAATTAATAAAAATAAACAAATATATAGAGATATATATCTATCTACACTAATAAAAGAGAAAAAGCCACCCTGGCCAGTGATAACAGGAAGTAGGGGTGGGGCCAGCGATGGGAGCTGGGCACGGTCGAAGCTGGCAGGCCCAGGAGCTAGGGGTCCCTTGCCTGGGCCTAAAGCGGAGCCCACGATCGCGGGGCCGCTGCAGCTGCGGGTCCCCGCTGTCCAGGCCAGATGCCTAGGTCAGAGGTGTTAGGCCTTGGCAGGGGCAGAGCCTGCAACCGCGGGGAGCTGGGGGTCCCCTGCCCAGGCATGAAATTATTTTAAAAGAGAGGTAGTAAATATTCAGTTAATATGATTGAATATTGAAAGGATAAATGTTATAAATTCATATTTGTTGTGCAAATAGGCTCACCATAATCTATTAAATAGAAAGAATATTTGAAGATAATATGTGCAGTATGAATTAAAGATACATTTTCATAGAAAAAGAATGGAAATGCCAAAATTTTGGCACGTCATCATTGAGTTATTACTGCTTGATATTTTTTCTTGTCTGTATTTTCTAAATTTTCTATAATAACTATGTATTTAGAAATTTATTTTCATTTGGAATAATTATAGATTTGCAGAAAAGCTGCAAAGATAGCAGTGTTCTCATATTCCCTTCACCCAGTTTCTCTTAATATACATTTGTTAAAATTAAAATTTAGTATTTGTACATTATTATTAACTAAACTATAGACTCTATTTGGATTTCATCAGTTTATCAAGTAATTTTCTTAGTCTGTTGCAGGATCTAAGCCAGGATACCACATTGAATTTAGTACATTACCTCTCTAAAGAGGAAAAGCCTCCAGAACTCATTGAAAAATAGCAACAACAGCATAAAATCTCCTAGTAGAGAAAAATGATAGCATTTGAGCATAAATTTTGTTTTTCCTGGGCTTCCTATTGGCCAAGAAAAAAAGGCAAAGATGATAGGAAACAAAACAATCAATTGTCTGATGCTGTTTCTGCTGCATCTTTGAGGTAGGTAATAGATGGTTATGGGGGCTTGGGGGTGAGTATTCACACCTCTTTTTCTAGGAGACCAATAGAAAAAATCTTTATTTCCATGCATGAAGGCTTTCTTTCTATAGCAACAGAACTTAACTCTAGCCAAAACTAGAGTCATACCGTATTCACAGGAAGTTGAAAACTGGTTCTTAAATGCAACTTGATAGACTTTTGAGTTTCATGAGGGAAATACAAAAAAGAGATATTTGGTAGTAAAATGTTTAGGACTACCTGTGACCTAAAGAAGGCATTTATTGCTGAGTCTTGTCTGAAGGGAATCAAACTGTGTTGGCTCATTCCATTTCTCTTGTATGGCCCCTGAGAGACAAAAGGCATATCTTTGTAAAGCAGTCAATATAGCACTCTAAGCATTTCAAGGGCAGTTCAAGGGTATTCAAGGAATTTACTCACTTCCTCTCCTGAAACCTTTTGTTGAATTTATTCAATGAACAATAAGAACTATTAGGTTATTCCTTGTTGCCAGACTGCAGTGCTGTATGTTTTGAGATAGTGCCCTGACCTATAGCTGAGGAATTATCTGGCCTCATGACAGAGAGAGAGGACTCGCCTTAGAAATTCAACCTTATTGACTTAGAAAGCCTTCATTCTACCAGGGTTCTTCCTTTAGTTGGACCATAGGGAAATATTATTGTGGAATCAGGGTAGGGATCTGAATGTCATATATAGGGTGTCCCAAAATTCACGCAAGATTTGAATTTTGCATGAGCATTAACAACAACAACAAAAAATAAAAGCCTAATTTTCCTTGGTTTATTGAATCAGATTCTAATATCTGTTGTCCTTTGATTTCAATCCCTTCAATTTGATAAGCATTACCAAGTACCAATCATGGCCCAGGAGCAGGGACAATGAAGACCAATGAAGACCACGGCTTTGCGTATGTGCCAGCAAAGCCGTGGAGGCCATTTACCTGAGTGTGCTATTCCATGCATAAACCTATACTGTATATGTTATGAATCAATAAAAAATTTACAATTTTTAATTATAAACCTGTATTTTCTATCAAAATTACTCCTTGTTTGAATTTGGGACACCGTATATGTTTATTGGGCTCTCTGGTGCCTGAACCAGAGGGTTGACTGATCTTTTGTACAAATCCACTATGTTGATTTCCCTGGAACCCTACCCTTTTGATTATATCCCAGTTCTTTTATACCTGGGCAGTATCATTATGGATAGGGCACAAGTAGTAAATAACATATTCTCAAACCTATGTCTGAATAAGCACAGCTGAGCCCAGGCATATTTGAAAAACCCATCTTGGCTAGAAGACCTCACTGTGTGTTGGACCCAGCCAGGCTTTGGAGTGAGGCAGAGCTGGTTCAATTCTGGTTCTGTCACTTTCTGTGGGATTTTAGGTTTGTTCCTTACCCTCATTGATCTTCCATTTCCTTCTTTAAAAAAATGGAGATCTTAATATTCTCTTTAAAGAGTTGTGAGGATCAAATAAAATAATGTATATAAAATATTCTACACACAGTCATTTAAAACATGGGTGCTTTAATTATTCTCTTACTCAGTCCTGTTTCTTCCCTGAAAATTATGCCATGCTGATCTTAAAGATACAATTCTCCTGTAGTCATTGTGTTTTGATGCAAGAAAAGGGCAAAAACAAAACCATAAACACCTCAGTATTTTCCCAACAGAGTCAAGTGAATCTTGAGTTTTGGATGTTAACATAAAGCCGTGCCCTTTTGAACCACAGGATCTCAGAAAGGTTGGGTGAGCCCTAGCCAGTTTGTCTTAGTGGATAGAGCATCAGCCCACAGTCTGAAGGGTCAATTCTGGTCAAGGGCACTGTATCTTGGATGCAGGCTCAATCTCTTCCCTGGTTGGGAGGCAACCAATTGATGTATCTCTCTCATATCCATGTTTCTCTCTCACTGTCTCTTCTCCTGCCTTCCATTCTCTAAAAATCAATGGAAAAAAATGTCAACAACAAGAAAGTTTGGGTGAAATCTTCCTCTGACTCAATACTCCTATCGAACAGAAATTTCAGAACCAGTCACCCTGTAAATGCTTGGTGATAATTAAGTTTCTAGATTCATTTGATTTGTCAGAACTAAATGAATCTCAGATGATTTCTAGCTATTCTAGGACAAAAGTCATTTTTCATCATTACACCTCTTCCCCTGATGTGTAGCTCACACTTTTGCCTGCCAAACAATTACAAAATACAAAAATATGTTTATTTTCAAAATAATTTGAAACTACTTTAATTGAAAGAAGATAAAATATAAAAACATCAGATCTAAGGACACACTAACACTAATATGATGTAGTTATGAAGCTCTAAAAGAATGTAAAAGTGAAAAAGAGAATTTGTTTAATTGAATTTTACTTGGGGTAAGAGAATAACTGTGCTGCAAGTACACTTTTTAAAAAATATATATTTTTATTGATTTCAGAGAGGGAGAGGGGGAGTGGGACAGAAACATCAATGATGAGAGAGAGAATCATTGATTGGCTGCCTTCTGCATACCCCTTGCTGGGGACGGAGCTGGCTGGGCTACAAGTACAATTTTTAAAAATGAATGCACTAGTCCTTAATCATTTCTGTGTCTAAAAATTAGATAGGTTGCCTGGCTGATGTGGTTCAGTGGTAGAGCATCAACCTATGAACTGGGAGGTCGAAGTTTGATTCCTAGTTAGGGCACATGCTCAAGTTTCAGGCTCAATCCCCAGTGTGGGACATGCAGGAGGCAGCTAGTTGATGATCCTCTCTCAACAGTGATGTTTCTACCTCTCACTCTCCCCCTCTCCCTTCCTCTCTGAAATCAATAAAAAAAATATATTTTTTTTAAAAAAGTGCACTATTTTTTCAGAATCAGTGCTGCTATTTGCCTTTCAAATAAAAATGCAGGCAGATTTTCTTCATACTAAATTCTGTGAAATAGGACAATTGAATTTTATTAGTGTAGGTCTGAGGAATTTAGTTCCACTTGCTTTTCACAAAATTGCCCTATTAGTTTGCAATTTTGAGTTTTCCAATCATCATTTTTTTCAATCTTTCACCATTCCCATATTCCAAGGTGTTGAAAATGCTCTATATTTAAGAATGAGTCCAAAGTAATTTTAAAGTTCTAGAAATAGTATACATCCCAATTTCGGGTGTATGGAAATGTTTCAGTTATTTTAAAAAAACAACTATGTGAGAGGCTCCAGAACAAGTGGAATGAGTACAGGAGAGACACACTTGATGGAAGTTACCTAGAGGTATAATGACACTACGTCCTGCATATTGAGTCTAGTGCTCACTTAAGTTTTCACTGTAGAGACCGGAGGTACAAACCCGAGTTTCTCAAAGTGTGTTCTGTGAACCAATGCCCATCCTGAAACTGTTACCAACTGGTGCCAGAGTAAGTACAGAAATTAAGAATAAGCTTTCAAAAACTTTAACAGCATTTTGAAAGAGTAATTTTATGTTTACTGTATCAAATAAGTAAAATCAATCAACTTGTATGTTGTATATCTTTTCTTTCCATTTAACTTTTCTAGTAATTCATTTTAATTGTATTTTACAAGGGGATTAGACTGTGATGACTTGGAAAATTTATTTAATTTTTAAATATGTTTTTATTGCTTTTAGAGATAGGAAAGGAGAGGGAGAGAGAGAAAAACATCAACGTCAATTCGCTGCCTCCTTCATGCCCCCTCCTGGGGATTGAGCTCATAGTCATGGCATGTGCTCTGACCGGGAATTGAACTGGTGACCTCTTGGTGCATTGGTCCATGCTCAACCACTGAACCACACTGGCCAGGCAGATTGGAAATTGTAAATAAAATTGTTCTTTCATCAGGGGTAGTTTAAGAAGCACTGGTCTAGGTCACCGTGTTTATAGTTCCTCTCAATTTATAGTTGCCCTTGAGGTGGTCAATTAAGATTACTCAGAAACTGACCATTTATCTCGCCTCCCAACTCTTACCATCACTACTGCTAAACCTGCTTATAACTATGCAGTGAGCATAAGTAGAGCTATTAATTATATATTTTCCTGTATATCCACTTGTTGGCGCTCTTGTCCCACTTCGGGCATCTATTTATGCCGGGGTTCATGTCCCAGCATCAAGAAGGGTTCAGGAATCTGGAAAAGGCTGTGCGCAGATGACATAGGAATCCAGAGACTAATAAAGAGTCCGGAGACGAGATATAATTTTGAAAAGCATTGGGGATCCGAGCACCTTCAGCTGAAGGAACTGAAGAGTACCTCCTTGTCTAGGACCCTTGCTTTTATTAACACAATTAGTCCTAAGGCAAGGTGGAGATAATACACTTCAAAGGGTAAGGTTTCAAAGGGTACAGAAGCATTGTCAGTTTGGGGCATAGCCTACGGCTGTTCAGGTGTTTGGCCAGTAGGAGGCAATAGCATGTAGATTAAGATGCCCTTTAACTGTCTGGCAGCCACAATCAGTTTCCTATTCAGGTTTGGGGAAATGCCTTTAGCCATTCCCAACAGATGACTCAACCCTGTTGAGTCCCCAAGTCTCATCATCTTTTGGTGAAACTCTTAAAATTATGACATGCTGGGATTGGTCTACGCATCCACTTTGTTCCCAGAAAGAATTCAAAGAGGCTGGCTGAGGGGCAAGAATGGGGAGATGGAGTGAGTGAAGCTCTCTAATTTTTTAACACGTTTTTTTGAAAGGAAGTTTCTGATAGCCTCTGCATGGGGCTTCCTTCCCTTTCTCCCACTCTCCAATAGATGGTTACCAGATGGGGGTTGGTCTTGTCTATATAACCTGTGTCTCAGTTCTGTTTCTTGTTTTGACTATGTGTAAGGCCACCTGTCAGGTGGAACAGAGAAAACGCCACTCTAAAATTTAAGCATGAATATTTTTGTGTATTATTTACTAGTTAATGTGGTCTATGTGCAAAATATAACTCCAAGGAATTAAATCCAGAGAAGAGAAACCTGACCTATTAATACTGGTAACAAAGTACACACTTAATATATCTCTGGATCTCATTTCCCAACTAGGGATTGCCCCATGCAGGTGAAGTAGATGGTGGTAGGGATTCCAAGCCCAGAATTTGTTCCATTCTTCCTATTAACCTGCAATGGCTAGGCAGATCTAACTTCTAATTCTCCAATAGAGGTGCAATACCGAGTTCTCCACATAATACTGGAAATATTATAATTTCTATGGCCCCGTATTTGTTTTCATAAATTTACTGGCTTAAAACAAATATACTTATTCTCTTACCTTTTTGAAGACCAGAAGTAATCTGAAATGAGACTTATGGGGCCCAAATTAAGGTGACAGCAAAGCTGTTTCTTTCTCAAAGGCTCTAGGAGAGAATCCTTTCTTTGCCTTTTCCAGCTTCTAGGGCTGCTCCCATCCCTTGCCCTGTGGCTGCACCCTGCCAGTCTCTGCTTCCACCATCACATTGCCTTTCTCTTCTCTGTAGGAGAGTCTCCCACTACCTCTCTCTTTTAAAGATACATGTGATTATATTTAAGGCCCACCTGGATAATAACAGATAATTTCCGCACCTTGACCCCTTAACTTAATCACATCTGCAAAGGGTCTTTAGCTATATAATATAACAATTACAGGTGCCAGGGATTCAGACCCGGGCATTTAAAGGCTCCATTATTTAGCCTACCACAGGCCATAATAAAAATCCTTTAGTCCCCTTCTCCTAATCCCATAGCATTTTTTTTTTATAGACAAAGCAGAGACTTCTTTTGTGTGTGATGGATTTTATTGGCTACAAATTTAATATTGAGACAGAGAGGAGGGCAAGACTAGACTCTAGAAGTAGTGTATGTGGTTTAAAATCCTAACTCTTCCACTTACAGACTAACATCGAAAAGAACTTCTTCAGACCTTATTTACCTCATTTGTAAGATGAATAATGTTAGCCACACTTCGTGGGCTATCATAAAGATTCAGTAAGTTAGTTTAAATGAATAATTTTGAATAGTATCTGGAAGCATAGTAAGTACTCAGTAAAATTAGCTATCCTATATTATTATTAAACAACACTATAGTGGCTCACCCTGGGCCAGACACTGTGTGAGCTCCTAGATTACTTTTTTCGTATGCATTATATTGTTTCATCCTCATTAAAGTTGTGGTGAATATCCACCTTCATTCCACCTACTTCTAACATGTCTGTAGTAGATTTGAAGTATGGTACCTATTTGCTTTGTTTGACAATGGACACATTACTTTGATTTTCTAAATTGTATAAGTCATCCCATTCAATTGAATGCCTTATCGATTGAATGACTATCCCATTGATTGTTATCATACTGGTCTTAGAGAGCACATTCTACTGTACCTGAAAACAGGACAGCACAATTACTCTAAAGTGTTCTAGTGGCCACAGGTGGTGCGTTCCAGTTGACTCAGTGGTCCCAAGACCCAGGACAGCGCAATTACTCTAAATTATCTCAATGGCTCTAGATCATCCCTGGGCAAACGGATCCGGCCCATTTGAAATGAATAAAACTAAAAAAAAAAAAGACCGTACCCTTTTATGTAATGATGTTTACTTTGAATTTATATTAGTTCACACAAACACTCCATCC
>NW_006296539.1:931223-933106 GCF_000327345.1 Myotis davidii
TTCTGGGTTGTAATCAAGACCTTTGTGATCTTTGCATATATAAGTGTGGTTTTGCCACCATTTTAGTGCTATGAGATTTGGGAATGGCCCCTCACAGTCCCAGATTGCAATAAATGTGACTCTTTAATTCGACTTCTGTGATTTGCAGGGTACGTTACAACAGATTCCTTTCCCTAAGAAGCAGATTCTGAGTGAACACTTACTTGTAGGTAGGAAGCTTACACTGGAGAATGACCATGAGATCAATAGCTATGGGGAATAAAGAACATAGAATTGAGTAGAGGAAGGATGAGGCAGTCACAATGAATTTAGTCAATTCCAAGAGGTCCCCTGAAGCTGAGATGGCTTTCGGAGATATTCTGCCTTGAGGCTAAGGGTGTGATTCTTTACACCCTCAGGTGAATCGGTAAATAGATGCAGTGTGCCCTGGGAGTGGGCCTGACCTGGGTCAGCTAGCAAAACCTCCCCAGTTGGAGTAATGTGGCTCCATTCCTGAAGGGGCTTATGGCCAATGCCCCAGAGAGCATTGTCAGCGGTGTCCTCCTAAACTAGACTCGCTGTAAGTCCCAAACCCCAGGATCCCACACTCCCTTGTAGTGAGAGAGCTGCGTGTGATGTTGGTTCTAGCAGCCAGAGGTACTCCTGGGAGATTTTCCTTCAGTACTGAGTGACGTAGGGGAAGGACCAGAGAGCAGGCACTCTCTCTGCAGAGCGGCGCTGAGATGCAGGCATGGCGGATGTTGGTGGCTGTGCAACGTGGCGCCCTCTTCCACTGGCGGTGGCAGCTCCCCTGTGTCACGGCAGAGGCGTTGTGACGCTGGGGCCTGGGAAGTGTTCCAGAAAGTCAGCCTCGGGCTGGCTCTTCCAGCTTTTCTCTGTTTTTGTAAGCCACTTAATACCTGATAATAAATCATTGTACTTAATTTAGCCAGAGGCTAAACATTTTGCAAGGGCACCCTCACCAATTGTAATCATCTTGTTTTCTGTTTCATATATAAAGACACTGGATGTCATGGAGATGCAGTGAAGTGCACAGGATATTAGAGCTTATGAGTGGCAGAGCCCAGATTCAAATCAAATCGTTTTGCTCAAAGAACGTGTTTTGATTGGATAATCCGGCTCCTAATCCTGTGCTCTCACCTACAGCAAGGCTGCTAACTACACATTATGTGTTCCACCACTCCAGCTCTCCTCTTGTCCAGAAACGGGGTCACAGTCCGTAGCACAGGGCTCCAGAAAGCCAGTCCGATTTGATAGAAATTAGCATGTAGATAAAAATCTATTTTGAATTTGTTTCTCTTTCACACAATATTTAACTACACTGCAGTAGGAAGTCTTATTTCTACTTCATTTAGCCAGAGGCTAAACATTTTGCAACGGTACCCACACCAATTATAATAATCTTATTGTTTTTTCCCCCTTTCTTTCCTCTTCAGTTTTAATGTGTTTTATGACTTCTTGCCAGTCTCATGCTCTCAGATGTCAGCAGTTCTCCTTTGCAACAATGTTGTCAATCTAATGTTTTATCCGCACACCAAGGATTTGGACACTTAAAGGGGGACCTTCAAAAGGAAGAAGGGCAGTGCTTAACCCTAAAGAAGGAACCATAATAGAGGAAGTCTAGAATACTTTAAGAGGGATGTTTCAATAACTGCTGGGGACTGGCGCTTTCCCTAATATAACATTTTGCATCATTTTGCTCAGTAAATACTTTTTGACTGGATGCTTTTCTAATTTGAATGCTAATGGCTATGTGGGCAAAAGCAGAAGACTTGGATTCCAAACAAAGAGCAGTATTAGGGTTAAAAGGATTTCTTCCAGGGATAGCTCCCAGGGCAATATTCTAGAGCATAAATTTAGCTTGGCTGGTTTTTTGTTTCCTA
>NW_006296539.1:933808-935434 GCF_000327345.1 Myotis davidii
GAAAATACTTTAAAAAGGATATTCCACATAATCTGAGATTTTAAGTATGCAGAAGAGTTTACCAACAAAGAAGGTGAATAATGTCTCTACTGAAAGAGAAAACAGAATGTTCACCTCTATGTATGTGGCGTGAATGAAGACTGTTCAACTCTGATGTACAGTGTGCTTGAAAGATTTACCTCTATATGTAGGTGTGAATGAAAAAGGTTTACCTCTGTTTCTGTGTTGCAAACTGAGAATGTTCACTTCCAAATGTGTTGTGTGAATGGAGAATGTTTGCCTCCATATGTATGATGTGCTTAGAGAATGGAGAGAAGCTAAGTATGTGGGTAAAGCACACGTGAGATGCGAGGAGAGATAAAGCTACAAAGATAGTAGTTGGACTGATGTAAAATGCCTTGGATGCTCACTTGAGGAGTTTAAATTTAATCCTGTAGGTAGGAAATCAATCAGTCTAAGTTATGAAAGTCATTGACATAGAAAGAATACTCTGACAGTAATACTGAGGATGGATTGAGGGAGGAGAAACGAGATGGGAAAAACAATAGATTTTCCATATTAATAGACCAGGCAAAAGATGATGAAGGCTTAATTAGGATTTTAGCAGAAGGAATAGAAAGAAAAAATGAATATCTAAAGATATATCTGAGGGATAATAATTTCCTTACCACGGGGATCTAAATTTTCTTGTATATTTCATAAATTCTAAATGCACATTTAGATTTAAAAAACATCTTTGAATTGGGATTTATCTTATCATTGATTTGTCCTGATTTAATTGGCACAGTAATTTTTTCTTTCTAAATGCATAAAAATAATGAGTGAAATGCACTATGTTTTACCTATAATAAAATAAGATGAACAATTGTCTTATTATTCGGTGTACAAAAGCCCCCGAAGTCTTCTAGTCCAGTTGTGATTTCTTTTTTAAAAATTGCTTTTCCTTTGTTGAATGATGCAAAGTGAAAATAAAATAAAAATCAACTTGGTTCTCCTTAGTACAAAAAGAATCAAGTTATTGATTTGTTTAACATACAAACTCTCTCTCTATGGCAGCTGTTTGGTTTCTGGGTGAAGTCAATTCTTTCTAAATGAAACAGCCACGTAGTCAGATTCCTGGTGAATAGAGGCACCATGAAATAATACAAAAATATTTGTCAAAAGCTCTAATTTTGAGTTCTGCAACTGGGGGGACTAGTTGTGAGAGGTGAGTCATTTCAACCTCTTTATCTATCTCATCAGTGTAATGGAGCTACCAGATCAGTCTCATAAAATGGCTGGGAGGCTCAAATCAGATAATCTATTCACTTAGATAAAATAAGAGCACTTTCTCTGTTAATCCATCATCCTATGTTAGTTATTTTGCAATCTTCAAATTACTATGCAAAACTTAGGTGTTAATTGCTGGCCATGACTGAATGGTGTGTTCATAACCTATCTACCACCTCGTATCTCAGGCCTCCAGAGAGCTGTCTTGTCTAACCTAGTTTGTGATTTGGCTCCGAAAGCACATTTTGGTGGCGGATGTGGTATTATGAATGTTCTAGAGAGGAGGGTGGTTTGCCAGGATGCTCTGCCAATTGAAAGCAAAGTGAAAATTCAGAATTACGGAGGTTTAATTTCCTG
>NW_006296539.1:935497-953741 GCF_000327345.1 Myotis davidii
TTCTCCACAATGTGTAAACTTCTCTTCACTGAACAAATATTCAGAATAAAATACCTTAGATGCTCTTTTCCTTTTTAATAAGAAAATGTTCATATTATTTAAGAGTGGGGCCAAGGGAAGAAGGCGGTCTGGCGCTCCCAAGCTGAGTTTGTATAAATCATCAAGAATCCTGCTGTGCCCCTGATCTGTGGAGTTTGGAAGGTTGGGTGAGAAGAGATTTTTTTCCCCCTGCAAAAGCCACACAGATTGTCCATGGGCTAGTTCCTTGTAATCTATTTAACTTTATAATTCTTTTAAAAAATGTTTTTGTTGATTTCAGAGAAGAAGGGAGAGGGAGATAGAAACATCAATGATGAGAGAGAATCATCGAATGGTGCAAGATGAAGAGAAATAGTCAGTTCTCAGATGCATGCCCCTTACTAGGGATTGAGCCCGCAACCCAGGCATATGCTCTGCAAACCATGACCTTCTGGTTCATTGGTCCACACTCAACACACTCAACACACTCAACCACTGAGCCACACTGGCCAGGCTAACTTGATAATTCTTTAATGAATTAACCTTTTACAAAAGATGCTTAAAAATAGTGCCAGACCTCTGAGATAAGTTAAATAGCAAAACAGACATGGATTCTGACTTCCCAAAACATGGCTTATGAGAGGAGTCAATCAACGAAGCAACAAAGACTCACACAAATAAATACAAAGGTAAAGACTGTGATAAATGTTAGTTTATATTAGTGCATTAGAGGAAGGCACGTTAAGAAAGACATTTGAACTGAAACATAAAGAGTAAGTGGGAGTTGACTAGCTGTCAAAAGTGTAGATGAGTGTTTCCGCCGACTGTAGTGTCACTTGCACAGTCCCTGAAGTGGGAAAGAGCTGATGCATTTGAGAAGCTAAAATAAGGCCAGTGTGGCAGGACATAGTGGCTATGAGAAAGAATGGTGCAAGATGAAGAGAAATAGTCAGTTCTCAGATGCCCAAGCCCTCATGGACCTAAGCCCAGTGGGAACCCACTGAGGGGTTTAATCAAGGGAATACCTCCCTGATCAGATTATGTTTACAAAGACCACTTTGCCTGCCATGTGGAAACCTTCTGGAGAGGAAACCATATATGCGCAAGGAGACTGGTTAGAATGTTTTTGTAATTGAGGCAACTTAACTTGGTGACAAAGGTGATAGAGAGCAGTGTATAATTTTGAGATGCATTTGAAGTCAGGACGCACGTGACTTGTTTTTTAACTGGATGTGAGAAAGGAGGGAAAGGGAGTGGTCAAATTTGAGTCTCGGGCTTCCAGCTTGAACCCTGGCTGGGCTATAGGAGAGCCATTTCCTGACTCAGTTATGCCGAAGGAGGCAGGTTTGAGGGAGCTACAGCTCAACTCCAGTCACATTGAGTTTGAGCTTCCACAACTTCTAAGTGAAGTTATAGATTGTATGTCTGGAGCTTTCAGCCAAGCTCAAGGTTGGAGTTTTCAACTAGGCACTGCATCAGCTTAGGGGTAGTCTGGAAAGCCATGGAATGATGCGATCCCAGAGCACACTGTCACTGAAAGAAGTTGGGCAGGTGCTTCTTTCTGAGTTAATGAGTTCAGGTCAGTTGATGGGATCAAGCTACTGGGACACAGGCCATGATTTAGAAGGTCACATTGATCATTAAACAATGAGAGCAGTTAGGAGTCAGGCACAGTCTCATGCTTTTGTCGTGGTGCTCCTCTTCAGGGCAGTCATGTTTGGGAAAGAGAGAGACTAAAACCAGAGAGAGATCTGTTGCTGTGAAGTTATCATGAGGGTGATAACCACACAGATGACGGCATATATGCGTAACAATAAGGCAAGAATTAGAAGACATATATTTCCCTCAAAGTTGTTTGAAAAGATTAATGTTCTGAAAACTGCTTAATATATGATGATTTCTAAAAAGGCAGGGCAGTATAGCAGTCATGTCACTGGAAAACAGTTAGCAACTGGAAGTAGTGTTGAGAGCACCGACTCCCTTCAATGTATATATTGCCTTTATGAAAAATGCAAAAGTGGCTTTTTATCGATTTAAACATAAACTGTCTAATCCAGCATCCTTTGTGAGAACATAATGCCTGTAAATGTACTAAAATGTCACAGAAGGTTAAGTTGCTACTTACTAGCATGACTACTAGAAGATGAATTGTAGAAGAAATCAACCCTCCCTGCCTGATTCTTAATGGATTTGACACGCTTTCAAATGGCAGCCCACACTCTGGGTCACATAGACATACTGATGCTCTACATAATCCCGAGTAAATGGTAGCTCACTTTGTTCTCTGTGACCTGCTTAGCTCTTCCTGATGAATGCATTACTTATTGTTATATGATTACTTAAAATGAATCCTTCCTCCTAAATAGGAGTACTTCCCTATGTGCTCTACACTCTCCCCAAGTGAAAATTGGATTTGGTGGGAAGTTGCTTTAAGAAGGTGAAGGGATTTAAATAATATGTCTATAAAACACATAGACACAGACAATGATCAATAGCTGGTGGGAAAGAGGGGTGAGGTGGACAAAAGGGGTGGAAAATGGGGACAGAAAGAGACTTTGCTTGGGGTGATGGGTAGTGCAAGATGATTTGTTGAGTTGTACACTTGAAACCTGTACGGTTTTGTGAACCAATGTCATCCCAATAAATTCGATTTTTTTAAAAGTCTGAGTAAAAAGAATAATCTAAAAGCTTGAAGCGATGCAGGAATTAAACATTTTATTATTCTCTATTGTTTTAGAGATGAGTTTTTATCTATGTTGAATTAAAAGAGTCATATTTTCTTGATAAACAATTGATACCCTAATAAAAAGCTGATATAAAAATGTGCATCTCCTTCCTCCTTACAGTAGAAATTATTTATAAACACTTGTCAGCAGCCATCTGGTCAAGGATACCCTCCATGGGGCTCGGTCCCACCTTGTCTGTCCCTTTTCCAGCTGAACCCAAGCCTTCTCAAGGTTTCTGTGTCACAAGTAATTCGTATGTAGCGGATAGAATGACAGCACCATGCTGAGTGAAATGGGCTCAGAGAACTATCCAAAGAGGACCAGCCATCGGGCTCCTTGGGCCTGGACTCATGACACCCAAACCAAAACTGGGGGACAGGCTCGATTTCTCTGTCACTGGATTAGTGAGCATAGTGTGTTGGCCAAAGAACAGTAGACAGGGGCTTCTGTTTATGTTCACAACTGAACAATCCAGCGGGTGTTTCTCATATGAAAATCTTGAATGACGGAATTAGGTGCCTGGGGTACCTCACTGGGCCCAAGGAAGAATAATGATGAAGGCCACTGGACACTCAGTAGCACCACTTTCATCCAGGGTGCCCTTTGTTGCACAGGTTCTCTCCACAGTTAGTAAGCCTTTCTCCCTTTGTTGTGGTTTTTACAATCATGGCAGAAGTCAAATGGCTGAAGAGAATTAAAGTGTGATTTCTTTCTCAACAGGCTCTTCCAGTCCACCATTTGTCCAGCCAGTACTATTTTCAGGGTGACATGTGTTTGTGCTTTTTTTGGGTTTAATATCCACAGCCTGGCCTATTTCCCTGGCTACTAGCCCCTTCCTTTTTGCTCTTCCAGCAGAAACAGAGCTGCTTTTCACTCTTGTGACTTCCTAGGGACAAGTGCCCAGCCACATTCTCATCATCTATATTGCCCCACTTATAGAAAAATTAAGATTTTACACACACGCGTCTAATTCCTTGTTGCCTAGTGTTGCAGGTCAGGATTCAAGTTCAATGTTTTAATTATTTTTATGCAACTCTCTTAGAATGGATAATTTTCTTGATCAGTCACGTATAACAACGTGCCTGTGTGTGTGTGTGTGTGTGTGTGTGTGTGTGTGTGTGTGTTTAAATCTAATAAGCAATAATCTAGTCTTCCTACCAAGGATGCCTTTGCACACCCTCCTCCTTTCCCTAATGCAACTCCTCCCCACTTACCCCAAGGAGATCTTCCTGCCCCTTGCTCCATACAGACATGGACATAAACTACTCAATATGGATTTGACAGTGTAGATGCTGCAGGCTATGGCTTATTTCACATCAATTACAACATTACAATGAACTATTTACGTGGAATCTTAAAATCAGTTAAGAATGGCAGGAGACCTGAACAAATATGAACACATTAGCATCTATGGTAGGACTATGTTCTGTGGAATACAGGCACACCTGAATGATTTGAGAATGTTCAATATTTGAACTTTGTCTTGTAAGAGTGGGCTTTGTCTTAAAAAGCACACAAGGAAGTTGAAGGAAGAAAAATAGAAACTGACAATCTTACCCAGAGGCTGAAGTTTAAGTAGTGGTATATCAGACCAATTGTTTCTTTAAAAATCCGTTATTTTTATTTATGATTGACCCTTTTTTAAAATATATCTCCTCTTGATTTATATAGTGATACACATTTACTTTAGAAAATTTGAAAAATATAGTAAAACATTCAAAAAATTATTTGCTACCCAAATTTGAGAAATAATTACTGTTAACATTTTTATATGTGTATTTGTGATATATATTCCCTATATGAAGCCATGTTTACATGCCTAAGTATATCTTACTATACTATAGTATATATATGTAGTGTATGCAGTGCACATGTATATTTTAGTTTTTTTTGTAATTTAAGCACATTTGATGTGTCACAAAACATAGTTTGATGGGATATATATAATGCAGACAGTTATTTTCTTCATTCAATTTCTGTGATATAAAAAAAAATGCTACCCCAGAAAATGCCAACCAGCAAGAAAAAGTGTGATTTCCCCCTAAAACAGATGTACTTACACCCCTTTCATCCTCCTTATGGTCCTACTTTCAGAAAATTAAAGTCAACCATTATTCTTGAAATTAATCAACCCACAGCAACCTACTCCTTTTGAAGATGGGGATGAGATGGGGCTGAGGTAGGGAAGACACCCATTAGATTCTTTTACCAAAAGGAATTCACTATTTTTTATTATTTTAAGGCATATTATCTTTCCTAATAATTATATAAACCAAATCATATTAGCATGTAGGTAGTCAGTATAGGAGAGTAGTTAAGTTTTGAAGGAGACTGGTTAGATTTTAACCCTGGCTTTGTCACTTATAAGAATAATAATGAGATCAACCTTATAAGGATATTATGAACATTACATGAATTAATCCATGAAAAGCACCTAAAAGAGCTCCATAATACATAGTATTTTGTGTTATTTTTGTAACTATAACCATCTTCCAAAAGAAAACAAAACAAAACGAAATCTCAAGCTCAGGAAGATCAAGTGATTTTTTAAGGTCACACAGCAAGTAGATGGGAGCACCAAGACTCAGACCAAATTTGTCTCTTTAGATTCCCTATCTTTCTTGTGCAAGTTACTATTTTTCAAAATAAATATCACCAATCTACACATGTATTATAATTGCGTGGGCTGAAGAATTTCAAGCAGGCAATGATCAATGTATTCTACAAAATGGTCATTTCTTAATAATAAAAAAATGACCAATGATCATGTATTTAACAGAACTACTGATATTAAGTAAATATACACAGACTTCCTCTGGAATGTGGTTTTTGCTAACTTGCCCCGTCATTATTTTGCCTGTCACCTATTGGCACTGCCATTGTTGCAAGGATTGCCATTCCTGGTGGCAGTTGGAATCTCCTTGACCTTTTCAGCTCAATGGATAATCTGAGGCATAACCACCGTAGATGGATTTTTCTATCCCGCTATTCTACAGGCTATCTCAGTGGCTGATGGAGCCATCTCTCTAGCCTCCTGACTTACCAGGCAGAAGCATGAGATAGCTGAAAGACTCTGGGGAAACTAAAACCATGGTACTGACCACTCAATAACTATGTGACCTGAGGCAAGTGACTTAATATTTCTGACTCACAATTTCATCATCTTAAAAATAACAGAATAATGTCTGTAACAGAATAGTTGCAAGGATTTCATGGGGTAATACATATAAAGCACCCAAATCTGTTTCTGTATATTAAATGTACTTTTCTATTTATGTACCCATTATGACTCTTGTCACTTGTGTGCCAAGCATGTCCTCACAATGTCTCATGAGATGAAATTGAAGCCTTTCAAAAGGATTTAATAAAGAAAACAGAACCAAGGAAAGAATTAATAGGAGGTGTTATTTCAGGCTACAAAACGCTATTGTAAATGATGGGACTGAGGCATTTTTCCTGAATGACCATTGTTTCTGACCTTGGTTTCCTAACGTAGGGAAGTTACTCTGTTGTTCTGGGAAAATTATTATAATGTGGATGTGTTATTTCTACACTCATGTGTTTTAGGCTGATATTAACTAGATCTATGCATATACATAGGATAACACATTAGTAATCACTTTAGCCACCTCAATGAAAATAAGTTAGATGAGTTTTTAGTGCCATATAAACAGTTTATATTTGAAAAAATAATAATTCTGACAGCTTACTTTGGAAACAGGAATATGATCCTAAAATAACTAAATAACTGGATAAAAATATAAGCATCCTTCAAGGTAATGTCTTAAATTGGTGGTGTGCAAACAAATCACCTGTAGAAATTTAAGCATATATTCATGCCTGACATTAGGCTCAGGGACACATAGATTTGCTGCCTTCTACAAGCAGCCTAATCTGGGGCCAGGGATTGAGTCTGCAACTGAGGCATGTGCCCTTGACTGGAATCGGATCTGCTCTAACCACTGAGGCAAACCAGATAGGGCTCATACATATTTTATATCTACTTTTTTCCCATTCTGTCCTAAAATTAGGAAACTGATCTCTAGGGCATTTATTCCATTGCTTCCTCCCTGCCAAAGGTTTCAGTCCTTGGGTAATCTCTGTACTCTCTGAGATGTGTTAATGACTCCCTCCTCCAAGTGTAGGGGCTGTACTGGCTCTTGACTATTGCTAGCCCTGGAAGGGGATACTGTTTCTTAGCCCTAGGCACTGGTTTTCTTTGTCTTTAAAAAAACAAAAAAAACCAAAAAAACAACAACAACACGTTTTTATTGATTTGAGAGAGAGAGGAAGGGAGGGGGAGAGAACCGCAGCAACGAGAGACAGAAACATCAATCAGCTGACTCCCCACATCCCCTACTGGGGTTCGAGCCTGCAACCTGAGCATGTGCTCTGACCAAGAATCAAACCGGTGACCTTTTGGTGCACAGGAGGACTCTCCAACTAACTGAGCCACACTGGCCAGGGTGGTATTTGGTTTTCTTAAGCTCAGTGAACATCTGTGTGGTGGTTAAATTTAATGAGTCAACTTGACGGTCTATGGAGTGCCCATAAATTTAGTCAAACATTCTGGTGTGTCCGTGAGGATGTTTCTGGATGAGATTGACAGTTGAATCAATAAAGCAGATTGCTCTTCCTAATGTAGGTGGGCCTCATCCAATCAGTTGAAAGTCTAAATAGAACCAAAAAGCTGAGTAACAGGGAACTCCTCCTGCCTAACTACTTGAGCTGAGACAGTAGCCCTTTGTGGCCTTTAGGCTGGTACTGAAATATCAGCTTTTCTTGGGTTACTTTTTACTTTTAGACTGGAATTTATACTATTGGCCCTCCTGATTCTCAGGACTTTGAACTAGAACTTAACTATACTTTAGCATTCCTGGGTCTCCAGCTTACGGACTACAGATCTTTAGAATTGTCAGCCTCTATAATCACGTGGGAATTCCTTATAAATTTCGGTTTCTTTCTATGTACCCACACATCATACTGGATCTAATTATTTTACTATATAACCCTACTATAGGTTGTAAATTGCCCTTTTATCAAATTGTCCTCAATTATCAGTTTTGGTGAGGCAGGCTCCTGATATATATATATAGTAATATATATATTGACTATAATGACTATTAGTTATTCCACAACTTTTATGTCCTTTTGACTACATTTTATAAACATTTCTCCAATAAACCTATATGAATTGTTATTGTGGACATTATAAAATTATTATGTTTCTATGCCAAAAAGTGACAGAGGAGTTTTATAGGCCTTTTTTAGAATAATAGCTTTCCTCTAAGAGAGAAGTATGACTTTTAAAAGTGAAAATTAGCTTCTTTCTAAAAGTATTTTGCCTGTTTTATAAGTTCCAAGTGTAAGAGTGGATTTGCTGTGTCATCTTTCATTTCAATTTGCTGTCAGCTCTTGACTGGTATGTGTGGGTCATAGTGGAAATAGTTTAATTCCCAATAGAAGGAGTGCCCAATAGTTTTAATTCCCTTTATCACAGCTGCTCAGCAGCTCTTTCATCTTGCAGTGGATCAACTTTTGTTGCATTTGAAATCCTTCAGATGAAATATATTCAATTCATGCAGAGACTATTGACCTTGGATCACATGGGTGCTGATTAAATGTGCAGGGTCGTGCAGGGAGAGAGGCTGGGCCCTCTAGCGAAGGCTCCAATGACTAATTTTGTTGATTGATGTACTTGGAAAAGACATTGACAGTCATCTGGGTATTTTATTGAATAATAAATTCATTACTCTGCTTGAATTCTATCTGGGTAAATTCTGTCCAATATTAATTCCCATTTATTTTTCTCCCAGAAGTTTCAGAATGAAGGTGAAATTGATTGTCTAATAAGCTTGAGAGAGACCTACCACTAGAAGTGGTCCCCACTGATTCATGGGATTGAACAGAACTATTTTGTCTGTGTGTTTATTTTCTCCAATATAAAATATAATTTCTCTACTTCAAAAAGTATATGCAAAGATAGGTATAAACTCCAGCTATTAGAAAAGGAAGGAATTTAATTACTACATAATTTAAAAATTCACATCCTGGGAGCCATGAATGAACATTAGGGGTTTGTGAACCTATGACATTAAGTGTAAAATTTTGTAAATGTGTACTATTTGGGGTGGAGTTAGAAAGGCAACTGGTTGGTTGGTTGGTCTCATGTGTAGTTCTCTTTGAATCTCCATCTTCCACACAGGAATCTAGGGATCTCTTCAAATGTAATAGGGCAGATGGGCAGATTGGGGACACACACACACACACACACACACCACTCTTTGGGTCATAAGAATTCTTGTAGTAAAGACTATTTGGCTAAGGCAAATTGGAAGCTTATTGTGATACCTTACTTATATGTATCAATGTACAAGACATGTGCAGACTGTCACCAGATACTGCTCCCACGTATGTGGTTGAATATAGCTGGTGAAGAAGCAAGAGGTGCAGGCTGGTGTCACTAAGCAAGCTTATTCTGAGAAGACCTATATGGTCTACAGTCAAACTTCTTTGATCTTTCCAATTGTCTCCAGAAATTACGCAACCATCACAGTGTACCACAACTATTCAGGTCAGAGTGGACAATCAGAACATGAGCTAGGTATGATTCACAGAATGACTGAAATGTGATAGTTACTTACACGCTTCATATACCTATACCTCTTTACATATACATATTTTTCTGTATTCTCCCTAACATGGGGAGAAAGGCTTAGGTCATGGCCTACTTACTGTAATAGGAGGGCTCAGGGCTAGTGGCTTGGGAGAACACCATTGCTGTTCAGAGTATTGCTAGATGATACCTTGGGCTCCAGGGCTATTTCCTGATTTCCCAAGACCTCCACAGACACTTTTTAGTGCATCCTCTAGAGCAGTGGTTCTCAATCTTCCTAATGCCGCGACCCTTTAATACAGTTCCTCATGTTGTGGTGACCCCCAATTTCATTGTTACAAATCGAACATAATTAAAGCATAGTGTTTAATCACGAAAACAATATGTAATTATATATGTGTTTTCCGATGGTCTTAGGCGACCCCTGTGAAAGGGTCGTTTGACCCCCAAAGGGGTCGCGACCCACAGGTTGAGAACTGCTGCTCTAGAGATTATAGTATATATCCTAACTTATTACTGACTAACTTGAGTTAATATAACATCATTTCACTTACAATGTAAGAGTTTTACAGCAATGTTCCCTCCCATCTTGTTGTGCCTTAATTGTCATATACTTGCTATTATCTGTAATAAACCCTATAGCAGTGATGGCGAACCTATGACATGCGTGTCAGAGGTGACATGTGAACTCATTTTTTTGGTTGATTTTTCTTTGTTAAATGGCATTTAAATATATAAAATAAATATCGAAATATGTCTTTGTTTTACTATGGTTGCAAATATCAAAAAATTTCTATATGTGACACGGCACCAGAGTTAAGTTAGGGTTTTTCAAAATGCTGACATGCTGAGCTCAAAAGGTTCGCCATCGCTGCTCTATAGTATATTATTATTATTATTATTATTATTATTATTATTATTTTGCTCTGAAGTTTATGGACTTTTAAAGAATATAATAAAAGAAAAAAGCTGGTCTTTTATGTTTTTTCACATATTTAGCATTTCTACTGCTCTTTATTTCTTCCTACAGATTTAAATTTTCATAAGCTATGATTTCACCTTTGTCTGAAAATCTTCCTGTAGCATTTTTTATCAAGTTGTAGAAGACAAATTCTCTCAGCTTTTGTTTATCTGAAAATGACTTTATTTTGCCCTCGCTTTAAAAAAAATATTTTTATTGCTGACAGATGTTTCCCTTTTCCCCCTCTTCGCCTACCTCCTTCCAACCCTGCCCCCCTGCCCCTGGCCTTCACCACACAGTTGTCTGTTTTCAAGTTCACTGAGCCTCTCTACTGTTGTGTTCAATTTGATGTTACTACCGTCCAACACGTATTTCATTTTCGTTATTGTACTTTTTAGGTTTAGGATTTGCACTGGTTCTTATTTATCGTTTCAATATATAAAATATACTTTCAATACATGAATTTGCCAATAAGTCCATTTTTTTCTAAATATTTTTTAACATATTATCATTTTTACATGGAGGGGGTCAATGAGGGGAAAAGGGGACATCAATAATACTTTCAACAATAAAGATAAATTTTTTAAAAACACCATAAGATCCTTGTTTAATAATTCAATCTGGAACATTTGTAGTCTTGTTATTGTTAACATTTCTTTTCTTCATTATAGGCCATATTTTAAAGCTTCTTTGCGAATCTAAAAATACTTTATCTAAAATTGTAGATTATTGTAGAGAATTTTGATTCTGTTATCATCCTCCAAGGGGTGTTGAGCCTGCCTGTACTAGGCTCCATGAAGTCTCATGCATATATTTTTCAGAGATCAACAAAGAACTTGACAGAACTTAATTCACAAATTTTGTAGCTACCCTTTTGTGACTCCTCTCTCTCTGGAACTTTCTCCATTAATTTCCAACCTCTCTGGGATCTCCACATTTTATCCACTGACCTCAGAGGCCAATAATGTTTTGACTTTCTGTCTGAATTCTATCCTTGGGGCCAGTGTGGGCAATGGAATGCCTTCAGCAGAGTCAGGACTAGGGTAAGGCAAGCAGAAGCATTCAGTATCAGAGTCATAAATGCAAGGTCCATACTTGGGAGCAAGTGCTTACTTATATTTCCTACCCCAGGCACTTCTCTTTTCAATCCATTCCCTGACTTGTCCAACCTTCAGGGGAAAAGCTGTATAAATTCAAAAAGAGAAGAAAATGGAAAGGAAATATACTACTGCTTCTATCAGGACAAAATAAGATCAGGGAGGGAAAAATATCAAACATCTCCATTCCCTAACAAAAACCTACTTTAAAAAAACATTGTATATACATTCTTATGAATATAAATACATTATGAAAATATAAAAAGTTCCACAAAGTTAAGAGAGAGACTGTGGACCTGAGATGTCAGCAGATTTAGAACAAAGGGACGCAGCTGGGTGTGTGGGTCCTGTTTAGCATTTTGGGGAAAGCTAAGGCCTAAGGGCTTTTAGAAGAAATGCAAATGAGAAGCAAGGTCGTTTGGGTCCCAGAGCTCTGGAAAAGCAATAGGTTACCTGGGCAGGAAGGAGCAAGGGACATAAATAAAATTAGGAACCCTCCTGATTTTATGTCTGTGTTATGATTAATGAAACCCTAGCACTCCATCCTGCTGCCTCCAAAAAATATTTGCCCACCTTCCCCAACACTGCTGAGGACGGGAGGTTATTTCTGCGTATCGGTTAGAATACTATGTCTTCGGCAGAGGCAAAGCATTGTAACAAGCAGTTGAGAAGAGTGTATTTCAAGAGAAAATACATAGCTAGTGGGATATTCTTGGCTCTCTTTTGATGCTCTTCAGTTAGCATGTTGGCAGCCGGCCTTGTATCTCTCTTGGCAAAGGATCGGAATATTCTTCTCTGGAGAAATTGGCCCAAGAGAAATGCCTACAGATACTAACATTTGGGAGTCCACTGACGGAATGGCCGTGACCTGGCCAGATTTATAACAACAATGTGAGACTTAAAGCCACTAGTCTCAGAAGCTAATGAACCAAATAGAACTAAAAAAAGACTTGAATTATGTAAGAAGCAACTTTGATACATGACAATGTTGTATCTAATAAACTAGCAAAAATAGACTATTAATAACACGTGTGTTTTAGGACCCAAAGGGGAAAAAATCTCCATAAATTTCCACAAACAGAATATTTATGGAGAACATTTTCTAGCTCTCAAGTAAGAAATCATAAATTACTAATAAAAGTACTTCTAGGTTGTAAGCACTAGAGCTTACTATGGCTCTTTTAAGCAGTGAATAAATTTATTGGAAGGAAAATAGGGAGCCCACAGATTTGACTAGAGGCAGGGAAACTAGGCAAGATGCAAGAAGGCCAGGCACAGACAAACAGACATCATGGCCAAGGTCTAGTTCAGGTGTTATCTTGTGCACTGGTATCATTTGACACTTACTGTCACTGCAATCTTGCTGCTGCCCTCAACTTTGGAGTCTCTGCTGAGACTCACCCAACAGAGACTTCAAAATGAGAGGGGTGGCTAAATGCTTGCTAGTAGCACAAAAGAATGAACACCCACTATTAGAAATAATAATAATAACAAAATCAAGACAATTCAAAGAAATGCCTCCCACTATTCACTTGAATATTTTTCTAAACAATTTTCTTAAATAACATCTTCAAAAGAGAAATCAATGTTGAAATTACAATGGCAAAAAATTCAAATGTAAGCAAAACATCAAAACTGTCAAAGTAAGAATGATGTTTTTTTTAAAAAATGTATATGTTAGGAAAATGTATAAACTAGAAAAAAATAACCACTGTTTCAATAACACAGAAAATCTAAAAATATTAATAATAAAGGGAAAAGAAATCATAATCACAAATCTGTTACCTAAATAAAGCAACAAGCCCATATTATTAAGACAAATTTTAGCCAATCTTGAAGGGACAGGTAATTCTATTTGAACTGTTCAAATAGAAAAAAGATGAGAAGTTGTCTAATTCTATGTGGTTACAAAATTCTTATGAAAATAACTGGACAAGGAAAGCATGAAGAAAACTAGAGATCAGTTTCACTTATGAGCATTAATGCAAAAAATATGAGTATGGTATTTTCAAATTAAAGATAGTAACAGAATAAGAGAGTAACCTCATTCCAAGCATTATTTATCTCAGAATTGCAAGAATGATTCAACAATTGGAAACTGTTACTCTAAATCAATATTCATTGGGAAAAAATACACAACCACATTATATTATCTTCTCAATACGATGTCCCACTAGTTTTGATAACATTTAACTATTTTTTTCCTAATTTTAAAAGGCCTCATCATGCCCAGAGTAGAAATAATTTCTTCAGGCTGATAAACTATCAGCAAATTACAGCACACATCCTAATAATCTCTGAAATATTAAATATATCCCTAGAAGGTCAGTGTGGCAGACACTTTCTGTTTATCTACCCATTATCCATTCCTCCTTTTTTATTGCTAACAAAATGTCAACATCTTTTCTGGGACCAAGATGCCCAGTTAAATGCTTGTTTTCTCATCCTCTCTTGTTGTTGTAGGTGGTCATAGGATCAAGATCAGTCCACTCAGTTGTATTTGGAAGTCCCCTGAGCATTCTAAGAAAGCCTCTTTTACTTTCTTTTATTTAAAAAATATGTTTTTTATTGATTTCAGAGAGAGGAAGGGAGAGGGAGAGAGGGATAGAAACATCAATGATGAGAGAAAATTATTGATTGGCTGCCTCCTACACACCCCTTGCTGGGGATTGAGCAGCAACCTGGGCATGTGTTCTGACTGGGAATCCAGCCATGGCCTTTTGGTTCATGGGTTGACATTCAACCACTGAGCAACACTGCCTGGGTCTCTTTTGCTTTCTTGATAAGAGGAGGCATCAAACTCTCCCCATTCGCTCCTTATATTTTTGTCTTGGTTCTGAGAAGAAGTGATTTTGCAACCCATAAATAGTGAACTTAATGAAAACCCAACATATTAAGGAAGATGCAGAGAAAGACATAAAGAGCCTGACTTACTGCTGGCACTTTTCTTAAGCAGCTGTAGCGTCCCAACAACCATGAACTCCTAATTCTGAGGGGCAGAGAAACTTTAGTTGAATTATTAATGATTGAACACATTTCTAACTGAAACAGGCAGAAAAAAGGCAAGAATGTTTACTATAGCCAATATTATTTAGTGGTGTTTTGGAGCTTATAGGCAATGTAGTGAGATGAGAAGAGTTAATAAAAAACTATGGGCAATGGCAATAAGACCATTCTTCACCATTTGACAGACAATATATCTGCTGAGAAAATTCAAGAAAGTCCAATTTCAGAGGGAGGGCAGGGATGAGTGGGTAGGTGGGGAGAGATTAACCAAAGAATTTATATGCATATATGCATAGCCCATGGACACAGACAATAGTGTGATGAAGGCCTGGGAGGGATGGGTGAATGGTGGAAGGGATTCAATGGGAAAAAACAAAGGGGACATCTGCAATACTTTAAACAATAAAGATTTTTTTTTTAAAAAAGGGAATGGGAATAAGAAATTCATAGGATAATTTATTAATCTCAACAAGCAGTTTTTAAAGTTCTATCCAAAGATAAAATGGACAAAAAAGGCAAGTATATTTGAAAATGACATGAAAATATGAGTGAATATGCCCTATGTCAGTGAATTACAAAGCTATCATAATGAAAGCAAGGTGGGATTGTAACAGTAATAAATTAATCAACACAACTAAATAAGGTTAAAAAATAGACTGATGCTTATGCTGAAAGCACGTGTGTGTCTGGCATGTGTATGTATGTACGTATGAATACTAAACTATTCTATGTTTGAGGTTAAGGACAACATGACACTTGAAAGAATTTGTTTTTAAAGGAAACATCATTTAGGTGGACTACATTACTTATGCAAATGTAAGTGACCCATTACCCTGGTGGAAAGGTATGAAAGGTGCTGGTGAGAATCCTGTTAAATTAATAAATATATGGGCGGAAAGGCCAGACCTCTGACCCCTTCCTTTTGTGATCCACTGTTGCTATAACCTGTCTGATTACTTGAAATTATCCCATTCACATCTGTTGAAATAAAAAACACCAAGAACCTTAGAGGGTGCTCACAGAGAAGGAGGTGATGTGTGTGTGTGTGTGTGTGTGTGTGTGTGTGTGTGTGTGTGTGTGTCCTCTGCATTGGCCATAGAGCTCCATGGCAGAGCTTGGGTTGCCAAAAGGGGTGGGGAGCTCTTTTTCTCACCAAATGTGGCTGAGCCAGGAACCCACTTCAAGCTCTGCCATTCTGGCTACTAGTAAGTGTTTGGGGGTTAGAGCTGAGCATGTGAGTGGGTGCTAACAGATTGACAATTTTTGAGGACAAGGTAACTTCTACTGTAGCCTTGGCGACATCTGAACCAGGAAGGGCACACATACAGCAGCGGACAAGGCCAAGTGATTATCAGTCGGGGAGGGGTGGGGCGGTCATTGTGTAAGAACAATGCCCTGTGGCAGGGATAAAAGTGATGGGACGAGTGACTTGACCATCCATCACTCTTATCTACTGGGTATTGGGTGTGGGTGTGAGGGAGATCACCCAGATTTGTTACAGAATTTAAAGTTAGGAAGGTGAGAAGCCTTGCAGGAAGATACTGAATTTTCTATTGGTAAGACATTTAAGGTTTGGTGACAGGAACAATAAATTAATTATAACTAGACTAGGGGCCCAGTGCATGAATTCATGCACCTTGAAAGGAACTGTGGGCCGCGAGGCTATGGTGGGCACAAGGGCGGGTCTTGGCCCATCCTACACACCCCTGCATGGCTTCTCCTGCCACAGCCCCCTGTCCCCTCTCTGCCCTCTCTGCCAGCAGCCCGCCAGAACGGCTCGGACCCACTGACAGCGTGGAGCAATTGGGGCCAGCGCCAGCAGCAGGTGGACCACTGACAGCGTGGAGCAGTTGGGGCCAGCGCCAGCAGCAGGTGCAAATGGTGGCTGCTGGCCTCGGTTGCTCCTCAGGAGCAGGGGGAGGTGGAGAAGCCCTGAGGTGCCATCAGGGCCAGTGCTGGGTGGTGTGAGCATGGAGTGGGACCAGAGCAGGTGGGAGCAAAGAATTTTCAGTAACCACCAGAGGCTCGCCCCAATGACAGCGACTGGTGACCCGCCTTAGTCAAGTTTCCCCACTCACCTGCTCCACCATCCCACTACGGTGGATGCCCACCATGTTCTGCGCACACACCCTGATGGTCAGTGCATGTCATAGCAACTGGTTGTTCAGTTGTTTGGTTGTTCCACCTTTTGGTCTATTTGCATATTAGGGTTTCATATAGATAGATAGATATATTTCCCTAACTGACGAATATATTCACAATGGTACAATAGATGAAATCTATATTTTGTCCTTAAAATTGCAAATAGAATTATAATAGAAATAAAAGTTAAATGTTTTAAAATTTAACTTTTTCACTCCATATATATCTTAGACTTTTTCCATATCAGTACACATAATTATAATCCATTCTTTTGAAGTGTTTTCTAAATCTTAATCCAGGGATATGCAAACAAATGCATCTATTTTGCCCCCTATTGACGAATATGTGGATTCCTTCTAGGTTTTTGCTCTTATAAAAACACAGCAAAGAATATCCTTGAAAATACATCTTCGCCCAATTTTGTATACAAATTTTATTGTAGGATGAATTCCTAGAAGTAAAACTGCTGGATTGAAGTGCATGTAGAAAAAAGTGTTGAAGCTACTGCCAAATTGCAAATTTTGTTTCCATTTATAGTCACCAAAACAATGTTTGAGTGGGCCTGTTCCCTACTGGCAAATATCGAATGTTCTCAAACACATCTTCACCAGTGTGATATATGAAAATTTGTATCTCTTTATCACTTTCTTTTAAATTTCTTCAAACATGAGAGGCTGAGGATGTTTTCAAATTTGTAGGCCATTTGTAATTTTTTATACATGGGCTGCCTGAAGTATTATGTGAACTAAATATTGAGCTAGTATTAATATCACCATTTTTATTGCTTAATTTTTATTTTACTGATATATGTTTTCCAGGTTTTATTTTTAACCTTTCTGTTTTATATATTTTCCATGGAAATAATAATGAGTTATCTTTTAACCTAATATAACCTTGATTTTTAATACAGAAATTGAACTTATTCATTATAACTTCTGATCTATTTGGTCATTTTCAGGCATGTTATTTTATTTTACTTCTGTATATGGTGCTTTTCAATTTTAATTTCCTCTCTCACTATCCCTTTTCTTACTTAGTGAGTTAAATACATTTTCTGTTTTTTCTTTGTTCCTCAAGTGGTTTGTGAACTATACATTCCTTATATATTCTTGTATTAGTTATGCTTAATAGGCCCTTTTGAATTACCTATCAAAATTAAGAATTATAGTATCGGCAGCCTTCCCTCCCCCCTTTTTTTTAACACAGTAAGACCTTAGGCTGTTTTAACTTCCCTGCTTTTCTTATCACCCAGTTTTAAGAAAGTATATACTTTTCTGAAATAATCTGAAATTTTAGCTTCAGGTTGCTATCCTTCTTCTTCTTCTTCTTCTTCTTCTTCTTCTTCTTCTTCTTCTTCTTCTTCTTCTTCTTCTTCTTCTTCTTCTTCTTCTCCTCCTTCTTCTCTCTCTCTCCCTCTCTCTCTCTCTCTCTCTCTCTCTACACACTCTGCCTGTCAGCAGCCCCCCCAAACTTAAGAATCTGGTTTTCATTATAGTTACCTTTGGATATGAAGAATGAAGAAAAGGGATATATTGAAAATAAGGATGTAACCAACGAAGAAAACAAATGAAATGGTTTGGGAAGTAGAAGAAAACCGTAAGTATAATGCTTTATGGCATTTTACAGTTGAGGAAATTGCTGGAAGTGATCATATCATATAATGATAAGCCATATTATG